>NC_089582.1:85894252-86123973 GCF_019320115.1 Miscanthus floridulus | reverse complement strand
TGTGAAGCTAGAGAATGAATGTGACTTCCAAACAGCAAGGACAAACCCGGTTCTTAGCAAACTGGTTGGTGATACGAATTACGAACAAATTAAAGGGGTAATCCTCACATTGCTCTCAAATTTTTAATTGAAGTGAAAGTCTAGAGTACCACAACGGCATGCGCACTTGCAACCAAAATGGAACCGTTTTTTTTTTTTTTGAAAGAATGATACAAACCTTTTTTTTTGCAAGAATGATATGAACCGGTTTTGAAGTTCCTTTTTGTAGCAGTGTGTACAAAGAGATATGCATGTAAGTACTCCCTCAATCCCCTTTTAAGTGATGTTGTGATATTCATACCGATGCTTTCTTAAGTTTGATTAGATTTGTAGAAAATATTAGCAACATAAGTTTATTATGAAAATAGATTCAATGATCCATCTAATGATACTACTAGTAATTATGTATCATAAATATATTAATAATTTCTTATACGGGGAGTGAGAACAACAGTTGAAAAGGAACGGTGGAAGCGTGTTATCGTGTGTACTCATGTGTATGCTCATATAATTCTAGTGACAGAGCAAAAAGTTTGTTACGCCAGTATCTTTGAATATTTTTCTGCTCAAGCTCGAGAAGATTTGGTGTCTCGTTTTACATGATATAGACATTGTCGTTGTAGACGACTTGACCTACGATGTCTGGTTGTGCATTGAGTCGCCAGATGTCATTAATTGTTGACGGGGATTTTCTCAGGTATAAGTAGGACACAGGGGTTTCCAGTCCTTGTATATTATACAGCTGTGGAAGAGATGGTCTCAAGAGTCTTAGCGGAAGAAAAAGAACACTTGCCAAATGAACTCCTCCGAGTCCGAGGTACTTTTTTATACTATATTTCACGCTATTATTCAATTCGTTTATTCATACGCTTGATTGTCCTGTTCGCTTGGCTGATAAGCCATGACTGAAAGTACTGTTGGCTGATTTGTTGTGAGAGAAAAATACTGTTCATTAGATGAAAAAGTACGGCTTATAAGCCAAGGGAATAGGGCGAATGTTGAAGGTCCATGTTGCGTTTCATATGCTCTTTTTCGTTCCTATTACTGTTTTGCGCAATCCGTTCGCTTTGCTCTAGTAGGCTACATATACAAAACCTTGATTGTTCAAAGAACCAGGATTCCAAAGGGATCCCTCTAAATATTCATGGATATGTATATGCAAGCACGAATGTATTCAATATTCAAAATTACTTTTGTGGATAACTCATGTCAGTACACGCATCCGATGGATTTTAGAGCCGGGCCGTGACGGAGGGCAATAGGGAAGCTGCCGGAGCCAGACATGGAGGTAGAGGTGCCAGGGGCAAATAGCTCGTGGGGTCAGGGTTGGGTGTGGATGTGTGTAGGTAGAAGGGAAGATGATAAGGTGCAGAAAGAGAGATTTGATTTGGGCCCTCCATTTTGTTTCTAATAAGGGTCAAAAATTGAGTCATGGTTGCCCTTGATCGCTCATGCCTCGTTTGGTTTACCCCATATTCGGCTTGTTCGGCTTGTTTTTTTTCAGCTGTAACAGTATTTTTCTCTCGCAACAATTCAGCCAGAACAGTGTTTTTCAGCCAAGTTTCAGACCAACGAACGGGGCCTCAGTTGTTGTCCAGATAAACTGTAACACTTCAGCTCGTTAGTACCTGTAATAGTTATGTAGTTGCCCCATGTATGTGGCACATGAGGAGTTGCAGTTGGTGGGTTCAGTACCACCTTAGAAGTTTAGGAGGGTGAGGCCAGCTTAGAGCAACTCCAACAAATTGGCTAAACGCTGAAGTTTGGCTTATGCTGATTTGTTGTGAGAGGAAAACACTGTACGTTCGTTGGAAAGTACTGCTGAAGTAGTTCAAGCGAACATGACCATTTAGCAATTTTGTAAAATAGAAACTCCTAAAAAAAAGGTCTATAATACTATTTCTCATCTTCAGATAGCTAGCGCTCGTAGTTAGCTTTATATGGGCACCGAAAATTAAGGGATATCCATCTTTTTATTTTACAAAGACAGATAGCACATCTGTTGTAGCCTACCTTTTGCTATACAAATTCTAAACTAGCCTCCAAAATAGAAATAGCCGAGCTGTTGGAGTTGCTCTTATAATCTTTTTTTTTTGAAACATAGCATCGGGATTAACTCTTTTTCACGAAGTAAGGACGAAAGAGTGCAAAAGAGGTGCTACACGTATGCAGGCCTGTTCCACGTGTGGAGCTAGGCTAGTGGTTCTAGGCATCCGCTGCGTATGTGGTGAGCTGCTAAGGGCGTAAGCCCTTAGGGGGTTGAATTAATGTAACACCCCATCCCGTTAGTAGTAGTCTGTAGTAGTTATGAAGTTGGCCCATGTGGCACTAAGGTTTAGTAGCACATTGGAAGTTTATTAGAAAGTTGGCCAAGTACCATCTTGGAAGTTTAGGAGGGTGAGGGCCAGCTTATAATCCTTTTCGTTCCAAACGTAGCACCTCTGGATCAACCTTTTCACACGAAGTGAGGACGAAAGTATAAGAGATGTGCTACGCGTATTCAGGCTGCGTATTTAGGCCCATTCTATATACGGAGCTGGGCCATACAAATAGTTTTTAGATGGGGTGTTACATAGACTCTTTGATAATTATTATGCATGTGTGATCACGTGTTCCAGTGTAGTATCTCTATAAGTAATTGGACAAATATTCTTTTTTGCTGCGAGGTTATGTTTGTTCACATTAAGTACCAAAATATAATGTCAAAGTACTCAAAAATTTATCAAAAAATATAAGGGATTCAGGTGAATTAACTCCTCTAGGTCCTAATTACGTTTGTATCTGTCACTAATGTCATTTTCAACCCAACAACCATGCTTAAAAAGGGTAGGCCCAAAATATCCTCAGGAGCGGTTATGGGCCTAGAGCCTGGCGCTAGGCATGGGAGAAAAGCCTGCATACCTCTTTTAGTTTTTGTGGCCCAATCTATAGTGTTTCATATGCTTGTCAAGCACTCACCTGGGAGGCGGGGAACAATAGCTCTTGGCAGCAAACCTATTGCCCTTATGCATCCCTCGTCCCTTGGCCGTCCATTTACGATGCGGTAAGGCCATACATATCCTCATCTAGTCAGCCTCGTGAGTCGTGTGCGAGCAGCGAGCATGCAGCCGTTGTAGTTTTTCTTTACCACTTTTATGTATCCATCAAGTTTGTTGTTGATTTAAGTGTGGAATTGATCTAAAAGTACACATTATTATAGGTATATGGATTACATACTTAGATAGTGGCTCTATGGATGTAAATTGACCAGCTCCACCACTGATTAAGAAAATGTCGTATGCGTCATTTTTATCCCTAATATATCATAAAATCTAGTCTACCTTATATTTGAGGATAGAGGGAGTACAAAGCAAAGATGTAGATTTTTGTATACAAACATGAAACATTTATTAGCAGTAGAGGTAATTAATCTGAACAATGCTAGAATTAGTTAAAATCGTAGTTTCTACTTTTGCAGGCCAAAACTATGGAGCTTGTTGTGCAGCTTGGCCTTGGTCTTCTACTTGTTGCGGGACACTGCATCCCTGCAACAGCTGCTCCTAGTTCTGCATGCCAAATGCAGTGTGGCGATGTTAAGATACTGTATCCATTTGGCATCGGCAAGAACTGCTCCGTGTCAGGAGAATTCGATGTCACCTGTCAGCCAGACAAAAATGGCATCTCCAAACCATTCATCGGTGGCCATGAGCTCCTGGACATTTCCTTAACCAACAGCACCATTCGCGTGCTCAACCCCATCACGACCTACTGCTACAACGACACTTGGCACATGAACTCCTCCATGGTGGTAGACCAGCAGAATGGTAGTAGTAGTGGCTATACATTGGTGGGCGACATTGTTAGAAACTACCCCCCTTTCCGGTTCTCAGACACTCGCAACAAGTTCACTGTCATCGGGTGCCAAACCGTTGGCTACATTGGAAACGATGTCTCGGAATACACGACCGGTTGCTTCTCGACGTGCGGCTGGAACATGTCTGATGGCAGCTCATGTTCAGGGATGGGCTGCTGCCAGACACCCATACCAAAGGGGATGGACTTGTTTGACATAGGCCTCCAAGCCATCAGAACAATCGAAAACCAGACTAATGTTGATAACAAAAACGAGACTAATAGGTTTGGTGGTCTCCGGTGCAACTATGCCGTGCTAATGGAGGCAGCGGCATTTTCCTTCAGCACGACATATGTCAACACGACCAAATTCAACGACATGAATGCTGGGCAGGCACCTGTGGTGCTTGACTGGTCAATAAGAAACCACACTTGTCAGGTGGCCCAAAGGAACCTCACAGGTACGTATGCGTGCCTCAGCACCAACAGCAAGTGCGTTGATTCAACAAGTGGATCTCCAGGGTATGTGTGCAACTGCTCCCTAGGCTATGAGGGCAATCCATATCTTCCACATGGATGCCAAGGTGCCAACCTTCTATCGTCTTAATTAGCGAGCTAAATATCTTCCCATATCAATGTATGTATAATACATATATATGCCTTGTTATATTACTACATGCAGATGTGGATGAATGCAATCAGGGGAGGCCATGTCCTTCGGATGGTGTTTGCCACAACACAGTTGGGGGATACCGATGTTCTTGTCGAGCAGGAAGGAAATATTCTGAGCAAAACAATTCGTGTGTCCTTGATACCGTCATAGTAATAGGTAACATCCTCAGCTAGCTCCATCAATTGGGAATTGCTCTGCATCACAGAAAGTAGTAGTTATGCAGAAAATATAATATTGCTATATGAAATATGTGTCAAACTTCAACCAACAATTAAGATGCTAACGTGCATGACTGCAAAACAGGGTGCCAACTAAAATTGAATAACATGCATAGCTTATACTCTCTGTACAAACTGGAAAGACAATTTTCATCTTATTCGCTTGTTCGCTGGTGCTGTTATGCAGGAGTTACAATGGGCTTTCTTGCTCTCATGATTTTCTGTTTCTCCGGGTATGTGATTGTTCAAAAGAGAAAGCTGAAGAATACTAAAGAGGAGTATTTTCGCCAACATGGAGGCTTGATTTTGTTTGATACAATGAAGTCAGAAAAGGGTCTTGCGTTCACGGTATTTAGTGAAGCAGAACTCATACATGCCACAAACAACTATGATAAGAGCAGAATAATTGGGAGAGGAGGACATGGAATAGTTTACAAGGGTATAGTTAAGGGTAACATGCCTGTTGCAATTAAGAGATGCACACTCATTAATGAAAGGCAAAAGAAGGAGTTTGGTCAGGAAATGTTAATACTATCTCAAATCAATCACAAGAACATTGTCAAGCTCATGGGATGTTGCCTCGAGGTGGAAGTTCCTATGCTAGTTTATGAGTTCATCCCGAATGGCACATTGTTTCAGCTCATCCATGGTAGGAACGAGACATTGCAAATCTCGTTCAGCACCCTCCTAAGGATTGCACATGAGGCAGCTGAAGGACTCAACTTCCTACATTCTTACGCATCTCCCCCAATTATCCATGGTGATGTGAAAACCTCCAACATCCTTCTTGATGAAAACTACATGGCCAAAGTCTCCGACTTTGGAGCCTCCATATTAGCCCCATCTGATAAAGAGCAGTATGTAACGATGGTTCAGGGCACCGTGGGCTACCTCGACCCAGAGTACATGCAGACATGCCAACTGACTGAAAAAAGTGATGTCTACAGCTTTGGGGTTGTTCTCCTTGAGGTCCTCACCGGTGAGGCTCCACTCAAATTGTACGGGCCTGAGGAAAAACGAAGCTTGACTTCAAATTTCTTGTCTGCAATGAAGCAGAACGATCTATGTGCAGTGGTGGCCAGCCACATAAAAGAGCAAGAGAGCATTGAACTGATTAGAGGACTTGGAGAGCTAGCACAGAATTGTCTTGATATGTGCGGCAGCAATAGGCCCTCCATGAAAGAGGTCGCTGATGAGCTCAACAGACTGAGGAAACTTTTGCTCCACCCTTGGTTAGGACTGAATACGGAAGAGATGGAAACACCAGCAGACACTAGTTTTCAAACAGAAAATAGTATTGTCGAGTATCCTGTGCTGGAAAGTCAGAACCTGCTCATCGACTCAATAAGTTCAAATTATGCAAGGTGACTACAATATATATAGTATTCCTTTAAGCTTTGCGCATGCTGGGGACAGTGTTAGTGGGAAATACGGATTCAGTATTTAGAACGGCCATCAGAATTCAGAATAAGTTACATGTTTCCTGAAACTCGGTGAGGGTCATGTAATAGTATTATGTTTTGAAAGATTTAACAAGTATCTCGTACTTATTCAGAGAACCAAGTGCCTTGTCTTATTTTTGTATATGTAGTTTTGTACTACAAGCATGTATACAAATATCCATTTGCAACATCAAAATTGTTGGGGCAAAGAACGTTTGCCCTAGGCCTGTTAGGAATATAGGAGTTTAGCCACAAGATCATTAGCCTAATTACATGAACACTGATCAAACTTAGAGATTGTTTCACTGCGCACCAATCCACCTCAATGCAGAATCTAGATGGTTGGAAGGTATTGGGCTGATAAATTAAGTAATTATCTGCCCCAATACCTCCGAACCCATATTGATTGGGGTGGATTGGTGTGCAATGCCCATGTATATCCATCTCAATCCATGTGTGTTGGGGGTGGATTGGTGGAATTTAAACTAAATTTCACACCAACTCACCGCAACACACATGAATTGAGATTGATACATGATCATCCAAACAAGGCTTTAGGTAACATGTGTAAATGGTGCTGTTGAAGTCGGAAGTCATCCGAATCAAACACCAACTGGGCCTTGGACACCCGGGCAGCTACGGACTGAAGAACACAGCAAGATGTCACAATTTCGCGGTGAAGAACGGAGAGGTTTTGAAGCAAACCACCAAAGGATAACCAATGTGCTTACGTGACGAAGAACCGGCTAGTTTTCAGACAAACTAGCAAAGAAAGAGTCTAAACTCTCGCCCGGGAGGGACCCGTTAGGGCAAGAACGTCGCCGGATTACCCTAGGTTGGCCGGCAAGCCTAGGGTGTCATCCTTGGTCGTTGGATCAAGGGATGAACAGCATGGGGGTTAGAGAAGATGGTAAAAGGATTGGAGTAGAGTTAGTATATTGATTTGTTTGAAGATTGGATAGATGGGGACTCAATCGGCTATGATCCTATCATATATATAGAGGGGGTGGTCTTATCCCAGTAGAAAACCTCTTCAAGACTTATTTTCCAAGTTTCCCACAAGTTTGGAATAGTTTGGATCGAAATCCAAAAGGGCAGATCTGAACAAGGTTTTTAATTCGGTCTGCCAGAAGTTTTGACCTCCACTGGAACTTTCGGGTGTCGAAACTTCTGACCTTTGTCGGAATTTCCGATGTGGGGATAGCCCCGGGCGCCCGATCAGGCTTTTTCAGGCTTCCCGAAAGTTCTGACATCTGTTGGAACTTCCGACTTGGGTCGGAACTTCCAGCAACGGAGCAATCTTCCCGGGGGTATAACTCCTTCATCTGGACTCCAACTTGGACGTTCCACATATGTTTTTTTGACCATCTCGACGAGAGAAACGCAATGATGTAGTCCGTTTCATATTTTGAGAACTTCACAAAATGGAGAATTTTGGTTGTCAACAGGTGCTCACCTAGCAAGTGCACACAACATCATCGGTCATCGGCGAGGAAGAGAAGCCAACAGCCATGAGGGCGATGCAGTGCCTACGTTAGCATGCATAAGTTAGGATTTTCGGTTACGGTGGACTACTTGGGTCCCTTTGGTTTGGCTTTTGGGGCAGTTTTTGCTTCCCAAAAGTCAAAAGCGAACCAAAGGCCCCCCAACAGCTCAACAGCTTTGTCTAAAAGCCAGCTTCCGCGCAATGTCCTTGTGGCCGGCTTTCAGCGGCTTTGGGAGGAGGAATTTGGCAGAAGTTACCTGCCTGCCACTCCTAAGTGAAAAATACCGGTTCGTTTTCTTCCCTATCCGACTCCCACAGAGTCGCGCACCCGCTCCTCCCCCACCGTCGCGACCCGTTCTTCTCCCACCGTCGCGATCGGTGCGCCGCAGTTTCCTTGGTAGTCGCCGGCCGACCACCTCTCCCCCGTCCTGGATCTGTCGGTCCCCGGCCACCGGAGCTCCGCCTGCGCCTCCCATCCCCTGCCGCACGCCCACGTGGTGTTCCAAGCCACCGCAGCGCCAGTGTCCAAGAAGGCCTCGTCGGCGGCCACCGGAGGAACGCGCGACTCCCCTCCTCCCTTCCCTGGCCGCTGCAGGAGCTCCTTCACCCACGGATCCCTCTTGTCTCGTCTCCAAGCGCAGCAGAGTAGGAAAGGGGCGGCTCCCATCCTTTCTTGTCTGATCTGCACCATTGAATAGCACAGCATTTTACAACAATGTTACATATAATCAGCGTTAGAAGCAAACAAGGGCAGTAGAGACTTTTTACACAGCTAATAGCTCACAATAACTTGTCTACTGTTGATTGAGCCAAATGGCTTTCAGTTTTCTCACAGCTGGCATGGCACGGTAGCTTTTCCATAGCCCATGGTCCACAGCAACTTTTGCTCATAATCACAGCTCAACCAAACAGACCCTTAGACGCACGGTTAGAGAGCCAACCATCCCCATTTCTACGCACCGATCACTCACATTGCTATCAACGAACAAGATCGAGACCGGTATTTGTAGAATATGCTGGGGCAACGCGTCAAACAAGCATGGCGAGCGGTTTCCGAAGATATAAAACTTATGAACTGTCGACTGTCGTCGAACAAGAAATTGAACCATCCTTTCAAGCACAAAAGAGCACACACAGCATGATCCTTGTTTGTCACCAAAAGCACGAGGACGCAGGTGCAGACAAACAGTGGTAGGCAGGTCAGTGAAGGGAATCTGAAGCCAAGAAGGATGCCTGCATCTGACGACCCCGACGTCAGCACCGGATCGTGCACGTTGTTTATTGTTTTCCGTCATAAAATAATGTTGACGATGCGCATGCGCTTTGCTTTTATCCAGCACGAGCGTGTTTGATTTGAGGGCGAACTGGATACGGATGAGCAGCGTTCGGTTCGCGGACGACTCATGATATCCAATACAGGAGAACATTCTCTGTCGATACCGGATAAGCTTACCGATAAAAATCTTTTGGACAAGCTTGTCCATGTCTTCTAATCTTTGTTGTTAGTAAATAAATTAAGGATTATTAGTAAGTTATATTATTATTTAGTAATTATGATGGTAGGATTAGTTCTGATAAGTGCTAATATGTTGATTAGTGCATGTTTCGTGTGCTAATTAGGATATCAGTGCTGCTAACATATTTTCTTTTTAAGCAGTAATTATTATGATAAAACTAGTATTAGTGCATATTTATTAGTGTTTATTTGGTTGTTATATTCTTTAAAATAATAGATATAATTAGTCAACTACTCTCATCCCGTTCATTTTCATCCATCAAACCAAACAGAAAAATGATTCGTCCTATCCATCTAACTAGACATGTATCATGGATATTCTTATTATCCCAATATCCATGGATCGTCAATCCCATCCAATTTCGCCCTGCAATCAAACACAACCTTAGATGTTAGATATCCCAACCACCAAAGAATTGCTTGGCGAGCTCATCCATGTTTTCTAATCTTTGTTATTAGTATGTTATATTATTGTTTAGTAATTATGATGTCAAGATTAACTTTTGATAAGTGCTAATATGTTAATTAGGGCATGTTTTGTATACTAATTAGGATAATAATGGTGCTAATTAACCCATTTTATTTGTATTAGCGGGTGTATAATTATTTAGTGTATAATTAGTTGTTATTTTTAAAAACATAAATACAATCATACCAGTATTCTCATCCCATCTACTCTCATCCATCTAGCCAAACAGAAAATAGCTCGCTCCATCCATCCAACTAAACAGACAACATGGATATCCATATCCTTAAATCCATATATAGCAACATCCCATCTACTCTTGTCCTTGAACCAAACACACACTATAGTATATTTCTTGAGTCGTGCTGTTTGCTTCCTAGCCTCAACGTGTCACGCCAAACTATGGCGACTGTGGCGGCGGCGAGGAAAACAAACGCCACAAGTGTGGCGAAAATTACTAGTGCATTCTAGTTTTAAAAGTTGTGGCAGCCTAATAAGGCTACTAATCTAAACGGTAGCCTTCATGGGTGTGGCTGTCCCAACTGCGGCTCTGGCGAGGTGTGGCCAGGAAACAAACTACCCCTAAATAAAAAAGTTATTATATATGATAGCCTAAGTCCAAGGTTGAGGTTTCATTTGGTGAAGCATCAGCTCGGCTGCGTCTGTTCTATCTGGCAAGGAGCAAATATTTTTTTTGGAGTAAGTAAAAGGCTTTATTATTCCCAAGTCTTAGTTGAGCCAAGACCCATCATGTCCCTTGTTACAGCATACTGGTAGAGATTAAGAGTTCACGAGCAAGTTTAGCCAGATCCTAGCGAGAAAGAACTCTATGTAAAGTAAAAAAAAATACATCTTTTAATACCCGTCACTAACTTTATGCTCACACTAGAACTAACGAATAAGAACTGCTCTATCAACTACCATCACCTAAGTTAGATATGTCTCCTGAAACTTTTTTTCAAATCCAAAAGTCCAGTATAATCTTTCTACAAATTAGTGAATTAGGAGGCGTTCTTTTGTGCAGAAAAAGAAAGAGTAGTACAATCTTTCAAGCTTGCATTTTAAATGTGCAATGTTTATAAAAGGGGAGAGATAGGTTTGAAATGGGATACAACAAACTAGCACACTCCCTACGCTAACATAAGGAATTTGATAATTAACTTGCATTGGCGCCCATCAACATTTCTTTGTCTTCCATCTTGGTTGCATTGTCCTCCCAAGTAGCTTCTTCAAGCTGATCCACAACCACCAACTAGAACTGATTGGACAGATCTACTCTCAACAAGTGTAGGTGTAGCCCCCGGGAGAACCAGGAAAAGTTCAATTCCCTGCTCAAAATTAAACTATGCTTAGCCTCTTCCTTCAGAAGCCTTTGCTTGGTGAGCTCCTGGGGCACCTTTCGTCGAAGATGGACAGAGCGTCGAAGGCCCTAAAGGATGTGCCGCAGAGATTTCTCGATGTGCTGGTTGATGCAACCTTCAGATTTACTGATCAACCTCTGAATCCCTCCGAGGTAACTTCGGCAAACAAAACCAATGGCATCTTATATGCTTTTCTGGCTGAGCAAAAGTGACGACGATTATCTTGGGCTGTGTTTGCAGAGCAATTTCGCGCCGGTCGATGAAATTGGTGAAGCCATAGAGATACACCAGAATCAGATTGAAGGAGCCATACCGGATGATTTCCCCGAGGGGGTGTACATCAGAAATGGTGACAGTTAATTTCAGTCTTTTCTTTTTACTCTGTCAGTCCACAAGCAGGAGATAGAGTTGCTTCTTGGTTGCTGAATCTTAATGGTGAACGATTTCTGGCATTATTAGGTTCCAATCCACTCTTTGGTGCCCTCCATTCCACGTCGTCAATCTTCGGACAATCCAGGGAGATATGGGTTGAGGGGGAGGGCATGCTCCATGCCCTCTACTTCACCAGAAACAGCTCATCAGGCTCTTGGTCACTCTCCTATGCCAACCGCTATGTGCAGTCCGAGACGCTCAAGCTAGAGACAGCCCGGCAGAAACCTTGTTTCCTCCCTGCCATCGAGGGCGACTCTGCAGCTGTCATCGCCGCCTACATTTTCAACCATGTAAGCAAAACTTTGCAAATCCAGATTATATGCGATCCACCAGACATTATGAAACGAGTGATCATGCAAGACAGCTGAGATTAGTTGCCGTCGTGTTAGGAATTGATTTATCGGTTGATGCTTTTATGATGAAGACCTCTCTCGATTTCGACGTGGCAGTGGCAGCCCTCGTCAAGGATAGCACTGGTATATACATACATTTTCTAGATAATTTATTTTAATTAGATTGAACAAGAAACTGCTTTGCTGATTTAGGCATAGATCATGATTATTTCTAATTAAAACGATATTGATAATTTAGTAGTGATAATATTTGTTTATTAGGAAGGATGGATCAAGGTTCAAAAACTCGTGAAACTATACTTATTTTTTATTTTTATATGCTTATCTCTATATAAGAAAAGATTGGACCAGAGATACTCATCAATAAAAAAAATGACAAAAACGCCAACAGCTCGGAGGAACATCCTACTGTAAAAGGACGGGGGAGAAATAAAACAATCATGGATGAACGCGGACAGCACAAATCAACGGAGAAACATAGATGGAAGATGGAAAGAAAAAGAAAAGAAGCAGGGAAATCGAACGCTGGGGAGGAAAAGGATACGGAAAAACAAAGACGGGGATCGGGCTGGATGAAATTTTTACTGGGAGCACGCCGTGTGCCCGTACGTTCCATATCTATCTATACCTATATAATAAATAATGTGAAAACTATCTCATCCCTCCTAGATTATATGAATATGCACGACTTCGATATAAGTTTTAAGGTAACCTGAATAGCTAGGATTCCTAATCCAAATAAATACATCTATTCTAAATAACCTGAATAGGAATCCTAATTCAAATAGAAAAGAATAAAAATAAGACAAATCTTTCCTTAATATTAAACGACAAAGAAAAGAGTCCTAATTTTTTTTGAGCGAAACTAATCCTAATTCACGTGACCCAGACACTTACGTGATTTTTTCCCTGCCGTGTCCGTATGCTCCTCTTTATTTCTTTTTCCGTGTTCCACTTATTTTTTTTCCTCTTTTTTCCTTTCTTTTTCCTTTCTATTTTTTCTTCTGCGTACTCCTATTCTTGCAAATGACCCATTACGTTTTAGAATCGGACTCTGAATCACGCTAGACAAGAGTTGTTTTAATTCGTATGAGCACGGGATATATATATAAGTCCTGACAGAAGAAACTCTCGACTACCGGTAGTTAGAGGGAGGTAGACGAAAAAAATGGATGAACAAAAAAAAATGGCCGGAAATTTTGGCTCTTTATTATTAGGTATATATATAGATATAGATATAGATTAATTGATTTATTAGTACCAAAAACTGATACTCCAATTTTTATTGCCATAATCACTGCTGCGGGCTACCACCATCCTCCGAGGTGTGCGGGCCCGACGCGCACGTGGAGGCCGAGGTCCAGGACATCGCCAAGGCCGGATGGCGACGAGGCGCGAGTACCGCCCGCCCGCGCCTTTTGCTCGCCGTGGTCGTGCCCATGTTCTTCCCGGCCACTCGGCGTCATCGATCGTGCTCGACTTCTTCGCGCCGCTGGTCTTGTGCCGCACAGTCGGCTTCGGCAGCAACGCCGCGCTGATGGGCGCTGCCTGCCATACTCGACCGGCCGGGTATGCAGTCAAGTCTGAACTTGATCTTCTTGTGTCCGAGTATGCAGTCAACTTGATCTTTGTATGTGTGCAGAGTGCAGACCGTGATGAAGAGTGCCCTCGACATAGCGAAGAATTCATGCATGAACAAACAGTCTTGTTGCACGGCAAAAGCAATGTCGGACCGAGTGAGTGTGAGGTATTTGCACTGCCCAGCTATACCCCTGTCGTCAGTCGGGCCTGAAACTGGAGAGCCGGAATGAGCAGATGGTTTTGACTTTTTGTCTACTGGTTTTTTTTCGATAATGGGGTCTACTGCTGTTGAGCATGGATTTCAGTCCTGTATGTTTGCTCGCTCGAGGATTTCTGCACTCTGCAGCATATTGTTCTTGAGACAAGAATAGGCCCATACTAGTGTGTTCAACTGAAATGCCAGGGAAGTGTTAAAGTGTGCCAAGATCTGATATTGCAACTCACGACACAAGGATGAAATAATACCACTGAGCAGGGTAGTGTTGTTGGCAATGAGAATGATATCGTCAACATACACGAGCAAGTAGACTGTTTGGTTTCATGACTTGAGAATGAATAGAGAGGAGTCACTTTTTGCAGCCTGGAAACCTAAGGTCAGAACAAAAGTGGTGAATTGGAGGAACCAGGTTCTTGAGGATTGTTTTAGGCCATATCGTTATTTGTTGATCTTGCACGCATATTTTGGATGGTTTTTTATCAACAAAACCAGTGCGTTGTTTGGCATAGACGGTTTCAGAGAGATTACCAAGCAAGAAGACATTCTTGACATCCAATTGATGAATTGGCCAAGAAGCGGCAGTGGCAATGCTTAAGACTGTTCTGACCGTTGTTGGTTTGATGAAATGACTGAAAGTCTCTCCATAATCGACACCTGCCTGTTGAGAACAGCCAGGAAGGAAAATCGGTTCGATGAAAACAGGATGTTTCATATGATCGGAGCTGCAGCTACATGCATTTGCCATTCTGCAGCAATGAGACCACAAATGGGGCAGGTAACATAGTTTGCTGTTTGCAACACGTTTTCCCCATTCATGACTCATGAGTGGCTGACAACAAAGGATCAAAATGTGACCTGGTGGAATAAATTTTGCATTCTTTCAGGAGATAAGTCAAAGAATCCTCTTTTCCCCATTGAAGAATATATAGAAACTTTTCTTCCTGACATTATCTAATAATCGGTAAACAATCTTTTATGCATTCGGCTGCCGCTGGCCCAAGCATGCTGGGGGGAGGGTTGGTTTGGCGGCCGCCAGCAATTGATTCGCGACACCACCATCGTGGAAGGTGACCTTCTGCAGGTTGATTTTCACATCAGTAATTTATTTTTTTAGTTGTTGTCACACGAATCAAAAGGCTTTCTAAGATCAAATGTGTGCTTCCGATTAGTTGGTGATTGAGACATGTGTTAGGCTATTGATTGAATCAAAAGGCTTTCTAAGGGCCTTTGATTACTCATGTATTGAGCTACTGATTGAGTCCATGGTCTTGACTATTTGATTCAGTCCATGGTTGTTGATTGAGCTTGAGTTTAGTTTTGCTTGATCTTGGATTCACGTCAGGTGCAACTTGAGGCTGGTATGTTGCAGTTAAATAATATATTGACCATGTTGGTTCCTGTAGATTATGTACAACCTGAGGCCTCTCATCTTAATTTTCCCCATTAACAACAGACATTAAGATTTTTATTTGTTTGATTCTATCTTACCATATTTACACTGCATGCATCATCAACCCTATCTCCAATTGGAAAGCACTAACCACGGAGCTGAAAGCATTGACCGTCGCCTTGCTTCGAGGCTACGCCGTGGAGAGGGCTTAGTGGTGTGGACGGGGTGGATTGGAGGCATGCACGTGAGTTGTTCAACATTTGTCACCGCACACCAAAATCAGGTTTGTGGTATTCATCACTATTGCTTCAATGTAATACCATAACAAATGCACACTTAACTTAGAAGACAGTGCAAAGGAGAGGCTTCTGTGCTATAGTGAAAGGACTGCCGTGGCTCTTGCTTAGATAACCATGCTGGCGGATTTATACTGAATTGATTCTTGGTCTGTAGCTTTGTCCTCACAGATGCATATTTGAACTTCTACAAATATCTTGGTTAACTTCTGAATAAAATGGTCCCGTTACCAGCACTGAGATCTGCGGAGGCACTAGTGCTTGGACGTCCAGCGCCCGCAACGCGTCCGGACGTAGCTCCCAGTTCTAGCTAGCCGAATTGTGGCCCAATTCCCAGTCCCAGGCCCATCAATGGGACCATCCCATCTCAGCAACCGCGAGTATAACAGAAAAAAGTGAACCGAAGTGCTACCTGCCCGCGTAACGGAAGGGGAGAGCATGCGCTCGCGTGTGCGCCGCCATCCGTTGGCGTGCCCTCTCCGCTGGCCCCCGCCGCAGTCTGAGAAGGATGCAAGGCAACAGAAGGTGGGGAGGAGACACCAAGGTGAGGCAACAGAAGATAAGGAGGGAGATGCAACACTCAATCTACTTTTGAAATATCTGGATGCAATACTTGCAACATACAAAAGAAGACAGATGAAACATGTGTCTGAAATACTTGCAAAAACGCGTGAAAAAAACACACTTGAAAACTATTGCAGACATACCCAACATCCAAATAAAACACTTGAACGTACATGTGAAACATATACAACATTGGGAACAAACGCTTGCAACATACTGTAAATACCATTACAACATATGCAATATCCTGATTAAAGATGGCAATGGGTACCCGAAACCTGATTACCCGATGGGTTTTATCCGATAAAGAGGCAGGTATGGAAAGAATTCTTCACCCACAGGTATACTAATGAGTAAAAATCTCAACCTATCGGGTACGCGGGTACCCGAGGACATAATACCCACACCCGTGTACCCACGGGTAATTTATACCCACATTAGCAACACATATGTATTCATTAATTACTATGAAATACATATATATCTATATATATGTATGACTATTATACTACTAATTAGTGTAGTTTTGTTGCTACGTTATAATTGTCGATTTCTATTGGCAAAAAATTGATGATATATGATTGTAATAATATAATATATTCATGTTCTTTTGGTTTGTAGCTGGTATGCATTCGGGTACGGGTTACCCGTCGGGTATTTTTACTCACGCAGGGTACAGGTATGGGTGAAGTCTTCTACCCTTGCGCGGGTATGGGTAATTTAGTGGGTAAAATTTTATCTCGTGGGTACGGGTATGGGATAGCAATACCCGATGGGTATATATCCGTTGCCATCTTTAATCCCGATCTATTTTTGCAACATCCGTAGGAAACACTTGCAACATACACACTAAAACATTTGAAACATCTAAAACATATGTTTGCAACACGCGTTTTTTCAGTGCAACATGGCGCGGACGGCGTGGCGAACTGACACGGTGGAGGCGGCTGCGACAACAGATGGCGGCACTCGGCGAGGTGGAGGCGGCCACGTCAGTCGGATAGAGGCGCCCCGCCGTGGTGCAGTCAGCCGGTACGCCTACTTGGGCGCTGCGGCTCGGGTATGGCGGTGCGGAAGGACAGGGCCAACGCGTCCGGAGAGCTTGGCGACAAAGACAGTGGCGTGGGGCGAATCTGCGTGGGTGAGGGCACGCGGCGTGGGTGGGAGCGAGTAGCACATACGGACCGAGGCGCACGGGCAAGAGTGAGCGGCGCTAGTGGAGCGAGGAGCGCGGGTGGGAGCAAGCGGCGCGTGCGGAGGCACGTGGGTAGGAGCGAGCGGCGTTGGCGGAGCGAGGTGGGCGGAGCTTTTGTATTTGTGGATGAGGTTAGATGCGTCCGATAGGAATGGGACGTCCAAACGCCCTAAACAGAGCATTACTGATCTGTAGCTTTTACTTCTTGTTCCAGTACAAATTCAATTGAGTGAACTACCTGAAGTAAGATCGTTGATCTGAATGGTAGTAATTTAGGAACTGTAATTGGTACTAATTAACTTGGTTCTGGGATGAGTTTGTATAGTCATGCAAGATAGTTTTTTTTGGATTTAGTGCTTACCCCATTAATGTTATTTTAATTTATTCTTGTCGCGAATGTTTTGGTTAAAAATTAAACAAGTCTCTTGTCTGCACTTTTGGGGTGAGGTTTCCTAGCTTAGTTTTTCTAGCAGTGTGGGCCAGTATGTCAATATCCTGGTTCGACAACAGAATTATGCACTTTTTTTTTTTTGCGGACCTAGTTTGCACACAGTCCAATTGTTCCTAGATGATTTGCAGGTTCAAGGTATTGACGAGGATGAGGGTAGATCGATTGCAGACCCTCCATGGCTGAGCTTCTCACTTCAACTTCCCACATATAATACTTCTGAATTTGTCAATATGATAGCTTCAGAATAGTGTACTTCAAATGTGCAGAATTATTGGTTACTTAGTAATCAAGCATGTAATGTTGAATACCTCTTATTTTGGTGCTTTTACCCTTTTTTTTAATGAAATTGTATCAATAATAATATTTTTATAAGCGGAAATGATCTAACTCGGCGTCCGTCCGTGACTCCCGTCCGGACGTGGCTCCCGAGGAGCGGGCCCCAGACAAAAAACAAAATCTTCCACTCTCTTGTGCTTATCCGCCCACCCTCACCAATTCGTCAGTGCTTATCTACAGCCCCGAAGAAAGCCTGGCCCCTCGTTGTCCACGCCCCTTAGCATGGCCCCTCGTTGTCCACGCCCTTTCCCCCACCATGCGCTCGTCTGCCGCCACGTCATGCCCCATTGCCGGCCACGCCGCGCGCCCGTCCCAGGCACCTATGCTGCTCTCTCCCTCGCCATCTGTCCATCTGTCTCACATCGTCGTCACGCACGCCGCTGACCTTGCCATGGCCGCACGGGCACATGTGCTGTGGCTTCTCAGGTCTTCCCCAGCCAAGCCAAGGGCACCAACGAGCGCGAGCGGTGCTGGTGGTGCTCGTGCGCCGCGGCTCGCCACCGGCTCCGACTCTGACGGTCAGAATCGACCAGCCTGGCCTTCCCCTCCCCTATGTTGCATATGTATGTTTCAATTGTTTTAGATATTTCAGATGTATGTTGCAATTGTTTCATCTTGATATTGCAAAAGTAGATCGAGGGATGTTGCATATGTTGCAATTGTTTTCATAGGCATGTTGCAAACGTTTGCTAAAAATATTTCATTTATTTCCAGATGTACGATGCATATGTTGCACTAGTATGTTCCAATTATTTCAGTTTTATGTTGCAGCAAGTGGTTTTATGCTGTAAGTTGCAAGTGTTTTATTTTGGATGTTTTATGTGTTTCACACACATGTTGCAAAAGCATGTTTCCACATCTTTTATCTGTTTTCAGTTTTATGTTGCGTTCATGTTGCAAGTGTTTTATGTTGTTCGGCCGGGGGCCGGTGGACGAGGGTGCTAGGGGCCGGTGGATGGGGTGCTACGGTCGGGGCACGCTGGGAGCGTGCTCGTCCTCAGTTGCTCATCCCAGCTCCTCGGTGCAGCCCGTGCGAAGAGAGAGGAGGGGGTCAATGGCGACCAGCGGGTGGAGAGACGGTTGCGGAGTGCACGCGTGGGGTAGGGCGAAGGCGGACGGGGGGCACGCTGCGGTGGCCCTGTGACCGGGAGCTGGGCCCAACGCACGGGCCAATAAAAAGTCTTGCCGAAGTATTAGAACATAAACGCGATTAGCTCATTAGGATCACTAGCCTAATGGCATCAACACACTAATTCCATGATTAATTAGCACTGACCTTGAATACGAGCCAGTCGGCTGGCCATCGGTGAATGCCCACCGGCAGTTCGCAAGTTAGCTAAACTCGATCGGTCGGTCAATGGCCGGCCGGCCAATAATGGTCCTGCTGGACTAGACGCAAACGTCAGTACGTGCGCAACGCAATTATTGACCCGCAGGCCGCAGTTCGCCTCCGATCCACACTGGACAAGTGGAACTGGAACCTGACCTCGACTTCCAATTTCGTTGTCTGAGCGTTGTTAACCGCATATATATATTCCATTCCATTGAAAAGGCCACACAAAAAGATCATCATATCCTCGATTTCTTTGACAGTTCAAAACAAAATGACTGGAGCAGGTTGAAGCGAGTGTTCAAGATCTTCATTATCGTGCGTACTCAAGCCGCGTTTCACCGACGGTGGTGGGTGAAGTGAAGACGAACAAGCTCAGATGGTTATCTAGTCGCTGAAAAGAACAAGGAAGATCGAAGCCGTCCAGTCCATGTGAATCACCCAGCATTATTCGGTACTCACGCAAAACGTCCATTCATATAGGAATTCTTCCAACCCTTTAATTTGCGATAATGCTACGCTACGGGCGTCCGTCCTGTGATCCGCGCCTAGACGACTACATCGTGTGGCACCGCTCGCCTACACATCGCAAAAAAAAAAAAAACCCATCGACGTGCTTCGTATCTGCGGCCGCCACAGGCGACACCGCCGCTCCCACCCCTGCCGATCGACGCCGCTGGCTCCACACCGTCCGTGTCTCCGCCCCAACCTCTCCTTCCTCTCCCTCTCTCCTGAAATAGCCCAAATCGCGGCCACCTCCGCGCGCTACGAACGGCCGCCCTAGCGGTGCCCTAGCCATGCGGCACAATCCCTGGACGGGGTGGCCACGCGCCTCGGCCGCACTCTACCTCGCTGCTCCTTCTACCAGATCCACTGCGCGGTGAGAGATCTGATGGTGGTGGGGACTATAGTAGGCGGAGTCCATATGGTCGATGTTGGCGCTGGTCGATGGTTGCGATGGCGCGGCTGCCTCCGGTGAACTCCACACGCCGACGAGCCTTCATTTCGCAAGTAGCAAGGAGATGTTGCAACGTGCTGAAAACACATGTTGCAAGTGTACATTTCAAATGTTTAAGATGTTTTAGAGATATGTTGCAATTGTTTCACACGGATGTTGCAAAAGTAGATCGGGATGTTGCATATGTTGTAATGGTTGTACACGTATGTTGCAAGCATCTGTCCCCAATGTTTCATCTGTGTTTTTGGACGTATTGTTACAAGTGTGTTTATCTAGATGTTGCATATGTTTCACACATATGTTGCGAGTGTTTTATTTTTATATTGCGCATGTTTGCAATGGTTTTCAAGTATTTTTCATGTGTTTTTACAAGTGTTTCAGTAGCATGTTTCAAGTATTTCATTTGTCTTCAAACGTTGTTGCAAATGTTGCATCTGGATGTTTAAAAGTAGATTGGGTGTTGTACATGTTGTAATACGCGTGAGAAGCGGAGGGGACACGAGGCGCGTGTTCTGGCGGCACGGACCCCGCATGAGCATGTGAAACCTAGGTGCAGGCAGGGGCATGCTATTTTTTTGCGAGTGCGGACGTCCGGACACGGGCCTCAGGCCGGACTTCCGGGCGCTAGTCATTCCGTTTAATTTGCCGTTAAAACCTCTGAAACCCCTGCCTCACTCCTACACAGTGACATTGCAGCCTATGTGAGACCACGATCGTAGCAAAAGCTTAACCCTAGCATTAGATATGCACCCATGTGGAATCGAACCGAGGACCTAAGGAGACTACTCAAACCGCCTAACCAACTCAGCTAGAAACCCAAGAGATAATCACTACAAATAAAAAAACTTCAGTGAAAGTACAAGAATATACATTCCAAACAAAAACTATTTCTATAGATCGAGAAATAAAAGAGTACCAACCAAACAATCTATGGATTTAGTGACATAATAACAAGAAACGTCTATATATCTTCTATTCAGAAACCAAACAGATTAGATAAAAATCTATATATTTAGCAGGAAAAACAGAATCAGTTTGTCTGAAAAGTGTTCGATGACAAATTCCATCCAAACAGGACATTAGGGCACGTTTCATAGGGAATCTCACAACTACACAAACGATTTTTTTTTTGGATACGGCACATTTTTTAAGAAAATGGATACATTAGAATATCACCTAGAAATCCAATCAGAGGGCCTATCTAACAGACTACCTTTGGAAATCAATAATTCAAGGTCGATTAATAACATTAGTGTGGCCTATAAATCAATTTCCAAAAGCGGTCGATGTTACCGATCGTCCCTAAAAATCACCTCTACATTAAAAGAGCCTATCTTGTTTCTCCTCTAGAAGGAATTGTGGCTCGAGTACCGATCGTCCCTAAAAATCACCTCTACATTAAAAGAGCCTATCTTGTTTCTCCTCTAGAAGGAATTGTAGCCCGAGTAGGAAAAAGAAGCTTTTAAAGGGCAACCCTAAAGTTATTGCAAATCTAAATAGAAAAAGTTTTGCTCTTAACTTGGAGGAGATGGTTCTAGACGGTAAGAATATGCGAGTCTAATGTTTTTTTAGTGTTATATTATCGACTTAATTAGGTTTTTGTTTGCATCTTACTCACTCTATAGATCTGTATATAGTGGTATGCCTATTAAACATGGAATTAGCTCACATCTTTGGAGGGCCATGAGTAATCTGGGTAGGGGCAAAAGATTCTACTATTGTTTGGCCCCAATTCAATGATTTTTAGGGTCCCCATGAATAGGGATCATGCCTTGGATCTATATCTAGATATAAACATGGAATGAGAAATAGTTAAAATCATTGTCTTTTAGTTGTGGAATGAATATGAATTGTTGCCACAATATTATTTTCTTGCAAATTGTATGCCTATAAGTTCTAAATTAGTTAATGTTTTGTTAACTACATTCTTGGTTTAATTAGGGTTTGTTTGTATCTGACTACAAACATAATTGTTCTTTTTAATGTTTTGGATATTTAGGCGTCATGTTTATTAGAAGAAATTTGAGATGTGCATTATGATGAATATCTCATCGCACTTGGTAAAGCTAGAGTAGTTTATGGACCCAATTATTACGTCATATTATATGGCAAATATTAAGCATGTATGGACTTCAGTATGTCACAATAAATGCAATGTGAAAATGATTATGGAAAAACATGTCCTATTAGACTTTATGTGTTTGTCTGTGAAGTTACAAGTCAAATTGTCTCCATCGTCTCTCTCTATTTCAACAAATTGATCGCTAGTTTCCAACTCGATTTGTCATTTTGGAGAAATAGTACATTTTGTGAAGCTAGAGAATGAATGTGACTTCCAAACAGCAAGGACAAACCCGGTTCTTAGCAAACTGGTTGGTGATACGAATTACGAACAAATTAAAGGGGTAATCCTCACATTGCTCTCAAATTTTTAATTGAAGTGAAAGTCTAGAGTACCACAACGGCATGCGCACTTGCAACCAAAATGGAACCGTTTTTTTTTTTTTTGAAAGAATGATACAAACCTTTTTTTTTGCAAGAATGATATGAACCGGTTTTGAAGTTCCTTTTTGTAGCAGTGTGTACAAAGAGATATGCATGTAAGTACTCCCTCAATCCCCTTTTAAGTGATGTTGTGATATTCATACCGATGCTTTCTTAAGTTTGATTAGATTTGTAGAAAATATTAGCAACATAAGTTTATTATGAAAATAGATTCAATGATCCATCTAATGATACTACTAGTAATTATGTATCATAAATATATTAATAATTTCTTATACGGGGAGTGAGAACAACAGTTGAAAAGAAACGGTGGAAGCGTGTTATCGTGTGTACTCATGTGTATGCTCATATAATTCTAGTGACAGAGCAAAAAGTTTGTTACGCCAGTATCTTTGAATATTTTTCTGCTCAAGCTCGAGAAGATTTGGTGTCTCGTTTTACATGATATAGACATTGTCGTTGTAGACGACTTGACCTACGATGTCTGGTTATGCATTGAGTCGCCAGATGTCATTAATTGTTGACGGGGATTTTCTCAGGTATAAGTAGGACACAGGGGTTTCCAGTCCTTGTATATTATACAGCTGTGGAAGAGATGGTCTCAAGAGTCTTAGCGGAAGAAAAAGAACACTTGCCAAATGAACTCCTCCGAGTCCGAGGTACTTTTTTATACTATATTTCACGCTATTATTCAATTCGTTTATTCATACGCTTGATTGTCCTGTTCGCTTGGCTGATAAGCCATGACTGAAAGTACTGTTGGCTGATTTGTTGTGAGAGAAAAACACTGTTCATTAGATGAAAAAGTACGGCTTATAAGCCAAGGGAATAGGGCGAATGTTGAAGGTCCATGTTGCGTTTCATATGCTCTTTTTCGTTCCTATTACTGTTTTGCGCAATCCGTTCGCTTTGCTCTAGTAGGCTACATATACAAAACCTTGATTGTTCAAAGAACCAGGATTCCAAAGGGATCCCTCTAAATATTCATGGATATGTATATGCAAGCACGAATGTATTCAATATTCAAAATTACTTTTGTGGATAACTCATGTCAGTACACGCATCCGATGGATTTTAGAGCCGGGCCGTGACGGAGGGCAATAGGGAAGCTGCCGGAGCCAGACATGGAGGTAGAGGTGCCAGGGGCAAATAGCTCGTGGGGTCAGGGTTGGGTGTGGATGTGTGTAGGTAGAAGGGAAGATGATAAGGTGCAGAAAGAGAGATTTGATTTGGGCCCTCCATTTTGTTTCTAATAAGGGTCAAAAATTGAGTCATGGTTGCCCTTGATCGCTCATGCCTCGTTTGGTTTACCCCATATTCGGCTTGTTTTTTTTCAGCTGTAACAGTATTTTTCTCTCGCAACAATTCAGCCAGAACAGTGTTTTTCAGCCAAGTTTCAGACCAACGAACGGGGCCTCAGTTGTTGTCCAGATAAACTGTAACACTTCAGCTCGTTAGTACCTGTAATAGTTATGTAGTTGCCCCATGTATGTGGCACATGAGGAGTTGCAGTTGGTGGGTTCAGTACCACCTTAGAAGTTTAGGAGGGTGAGGCCAGCTTAGAGCAACTCCAACAAATTGGCTAAACGCTGAAGTTTGGCTTATGCTGATTTGTTGTGAGAGGAAAACACTGTACGTTCGCTGGAAAGTACTGCTGAAGTAGTTCAAGCGAACATGACCATTTAGCAATTTTGTAAAATAGAAACTCCTAAAAAAAGGTCTATAATAGTCTTGCTATTTCTCATCTTCAGATAGCTAGCGCTCGTAGTTAGCTTTATATGGGCATCGAAAATTAAGGGATATCCATCTTTTTATTTTACAAAGACAGATAGCACATCTGTTGTAGCCTACCTTTTGCTATACAAATTCTAAACTAGCCTCCAAAATAGAAATAGCCGAGCTGTTGGAGTTGCTCTTATAATCTTTTTTTTTGAAACATAGCATCGGGATTAACTCTTTTTCACGAAGTAAGGACGAAAGAGTGCAAAAGAGGTGCTACACGTATGCAGGCCTGTTCCACGTGTGGAGCTAGGCTAGTGGTTCTAGGCATCCGCTGCGTATGTGGTGAGCTGCTAAGGGCGTCAGCCCTTAGGGGGTTGAATTAATGTAACACCCCATCCCGTTAGTAGTAGTCTGTAGTAGTTATGAAGTTGGCCCATGTGGCACTAAGGTTTAGTAGCACATTGGAAGTTTATTAGAAAGTTGGCCAAGTACCATCTTGGAAGTTTAGGAGGGTGAGGGCCAGCTTATAATCCTTTTCGTTCCAAACGTAGCACCTCTGGATCAACCTTTTCACACGAAGTGAGGACGAAAGTATAAGAGATGTGCTACGCGTATTCAGGCCGCGTATTTAGGCCCATTCTATATACGGAGCTGGGCCATACAAATAGTTTTTAGATGGGGTGTTACATAGACTCTTTGATAATTATTATGCATGTGTGATCACGTGTTCCAGTGTAGTATCTCTATAAGTAATTGGACAAATATTCTTTTTTGCTGCGAGGTTATGTTTGTTCACATTAAGTACCAAAATATAATGTCAAAGTACTCAAAAATTTATCAAAAAATATAAGGGATTCAGGTGAATTAACTCCTCTAGGTCCTAATTACGTTTGTATCTGTCACTAATGTCATTTTCAACCCAACAACCATGCTTAAAAAGGGTAGGCCCAAAATATCCTCAGGAGCGGTTATGGGCCTAGAGCCTGGCGCTAGGCATGGGAGAAAAGCCTGCATACCTCTTTTAGTTTTTGTGGCCCAATCTATAGTGTTTCATATGCTTGTCAAGCACTCACCTGGGAGGCGGGGAACAATAGCTCTTGGCAGCAAACCTATTGCCCTTATGCATCCCTCGTCCCTTGGCCGTCCATTTACGATGCGGTAAGGCCATACATATCCTCATCTAGTCAGCCTCGTGAGTCGTGTGCGAGCAGCGAGCATGCAGCCGTTGTAGTTTTTCTTTACCACTTTTATGTATCCATCAAGTTTGTTGTTGATTTAAGTGTGGAATTGATCTAAAAGTACACATTATTATAGGTATATGGATTACATACTTAGATAGTGGCTCTATGGATGTAAATTGACCAGCTCCACCACTGATTAAGAAAATGTCGTATGCGTCATTTTTATCCCTAATATATCATAAAATCTAGTCTACCTTATATTTGAGGATAGAGGGAGTACAAAGCAAAGATGTAGATTTTTGTATACAAACATGAAACATTTATTAGCAGTAGAGGTAATTAATCTGAACAATGCTAGAATTAGTTAAAATCGTAGTTTCTACTTTTGCAGGCCAAAACTATGGAGCTTGTTGTGCAGCTTGGCCTTGGTCTTCTACTTGTTGCGGGACACTGCATCCCTGCAACAGCTGCTCCTAGTTCTGCATGCCAAATGCAGTGTGGCGATGTTAAGATACTGTACCCATTTGGCATCGGCAAGAACTGCTCCGTGTCAGGAGAATTCGATGTCACCTGTCAGCCAGACAAAAATGGCATCTCCAAACCATTCATCGGTGGCCATGAGCTCCTGGACATTTCCTTAACCAACAGCACCATTCGTGTGCTCAACCCCATCACGACCTACTGCTACAACGACACTTGGCACATGAACTCCTCCATGGTGGTAAAACAGCAGAATGATAGTAGTGGTGGCTATACATTGGTGAGCGACATTGTTAGAAACTACCCCCCTTTCCGGTTCTCAGACACTCGCAACAAGTTCACTGTCATCGGGTGCCTCACCGTTGGCCTCATTGTAAACAATGTCTCGGAATACATGACCGGTTGCGTCTCGACGTGCGGCTGGAACATGTCTGATGGCAGCTCATGTTCAGGGATGGGCTGCTGCCAGACACCCATACCAAAGGGGATGGACTTGTTTGACATAGGCCTCCAAGCCATCAGAACAATCGAAAACCAGACTAATGTTGATAACAAAAACGAGACTAATAGGTTTGGTGGTCTCCGGTGCAACTATGCCGTGCTAATGGAGGCAGCGGCATTTTCCTTCAGCACGACATATGTCAACACGACCAAATTCAACGACATGAATGCTGGGCAGGCACCTGTGGTGCTTGACTGGTCAATAAGAAACCACACTTGTCAGGTGGCCCAAAGGAACCTCACAGGTACGTATGCGTGCCTCAGCACCAACAGCAAGTGCGTTGATTCAACAAGTGGATCTCCAGGGTATGTGTGCAACTGCTCCCTAGGCTATGAGGGCAATCCATATCTTCCACATGGATGCCAAGGTGCCAACCTTCTATCGTCTTAATTAGCGAGCTAAATATCTTCCCATATCAATGTATGTATAATACATATATATGCCTTGTTATATTACTACATGCAGATGTGGATGAATGCAATCAGGGGAGGCCATGTCCTTCGGATGGTGTTTGCCACAACACAGTTGGGGGATACCGATGTTCTTGTCGAGCAGGAAGGAAATATTCTGAGCAAAACAATTCGTGTGTCCTTGATACCGTCATAGTAATAGGTAACATCCTCAGCTAGCTCCATCAATTGGGAATTGCTCTGCATCACAGAAAGTAGTAGTTATGCAGAAAATATAATATTGCTATATGAAATATGTGTCAAACTTCAACCAACAATTAAGATGCTAACGTGCATGACTGCAAAACAGGGTGCCAACTAAAATTGAATAACATGCATAGCTTATACTCTCTGTACAAACTGGAAAGACAATTTTCATCTTATTCGCTTGTTCGCTGGTGCTGTTATGCAGGAGTTACAATGGGCTTTCTTGCTCTCATGATTTTCTGTTTCTCCGGGTATGTGATTGTTCAAAAGAGAAAGCTGAAGAATACTAAAGAGGAGTATTTTCGCCAACATGGAGGCTTGATTTTGTTTGATACAATGAAGTCAGAAAAGGGTCTTGCGTTCACGGTATTTAGTGAAGCAGAACTCATACATGCCACAAACAACTATGATAAGAGCAGAATAATTGGGAGAGGAGGACATGGAATAGTTTACAAGGGTATAGTTAAGGGTAACATGCCTGTTGCAATTAAGAGATGCACACTCATTAATGAAAGGCAAAAGAAGGAGTTTGGTCAGGAAATGTTAATACTATCTCAAATCAATCATAAGAACATTGTCAAGCTCATGGGATGTTGCCTCGAGGTGGAAGTTCCTATGCTAGTTTATGAGTTCATCCCGAATGGCACATTGTTTCAGCTCATCCATGGTAGGAACGAGACATTGCAAATCTCGTTCAGCACCCTCCTAAGGATTGCACATGAGGCAGCTGAAGGACTCAACTTCCTACATTCTTACGCATCTCCCCCAATTATCCATGGTGATGTGAAAACCTCCAACATCCTTCTTGATGAAAACTACATGGCCAAAGTCTCCGACTTTGGAGCCTCCATATTAGCCCCATCTGATAAAGAGCAGTATGTAACGATGGTTCAGGGCACCGTGGGCTACCTCGACCCAGAGTACATGCAGACATGCCAACTGACTGAAAAAAGTGATGTCTACAGCTTTGGGGTTGTTCTCCTTGAGGTCCTCACCGGTGAGGCTCCACTCAAATTGTACGGGCCTGAGGAAAAACGAAGCTTGACTTCAAATTTCTTGTCTGCAATGAAGCAGAACGATCTATGTGCAGTGGTGGCCAGCCACATAAAAGAGCAAGAGAGCATTGAACTGATTAGAGGACTTGGAGAGCTAGCACAGAATTGTCTTGATATGTGCGACAGCAATAGGCCCTCCATGAAAGAGGTCGCTGATGAGCTCAACAGACTGAGGAAACTTTTGCTCCACCCTTGGTTAGGACTGAATACGGAAGAGATGGAAACACCAGTAGACACTAGTTTTCAAACAGAAAATAGTATTGTCGAGTATCCTGTGCTGGAAAGTCAGAACCTGCTCATCGACTCAATAAGTTCAAATTATGCAAGGTGACTACAATATATATAGTATTCCTTTAAGCTTTGCACATGCTGGGGACAGTGTTAGTGGGAAATACGGATTCAGTATTTAGAACGGCCATCAGAATTCAGAATAAGTTACATGTTTCCTGAAACTCGGTGAGGGTCATGTAATAGTATTATGTTTTGAAAGATTTAACAAGTATCTCGTACTTATTCAGAGAACCAAGTGCCTTGTCTTATTTTTGTATTTGTAGTTTTGTACTACAAGCATGTATACAAATATCCATTTGCAACATCAAAATTGTTGGGGCAAAGAACGTTTGCCCTAGGCCTGTTAGGAATATAGGAGTTTAGCCACAAGATCATTAGCCTAATTACATGAACACTGATCAAACTTAGAGATTGTTTCACTGCGCACCAATCCACCTCAATGCAGAATCTAGATGGTTGGGAGGTATTGGGCTGATAAATTAAGTAATTATCTGCCCCAATACCTCCGAACCCATATTGATTGGGGTGGATTGGTGTGCAATGCCCATGTATATCCATCTCAATCCATGTGTGTTGAGGGTGGATTGGTGGAATTTAAACTAAATTTCACACCAACTCACCGCAACACACATGGATTGAGATTGATACATGATCATCCAAACAAGGCTTTAGGTAACATGTGTAAATGGTGCTGTTGAAGTCGGAAGTCATCCGAATCAAACACCAACTGGGCCTTGGACACCCGGGCAGCTACGGACTGAAGAACACAACAAGATGTCACAATTTCGCGGTGAAGAACGGAGAGGTTTTGAAGCAAACCACCAAAGGATAACCAATGTGCTTACGTGACGAAGAACCGGCTAGTTTTCAGACAAACTAGCAAAGAAAGAGTCTAAACTCTCGCCCGGGAGGGACCCGTTAGGGCAAGAACGTCGCCGGATTACCCTAGGTCGGCCGGCAAGCCTAGGGTGTCATCCTTGGTCTTTGGATAAGGGATGAACAGCATGGGGGTTAGAGAAGATGGTAAAAGGATTGGAGTAGAGTTAGTATATTGATTTGTTTGAAGATTGGATAGATGGGGACTCAATCGGCTATGATCCTATCATATATAGAGAGGGGGTGGTCTTATCCCAGTAGAAAACCTCTTCAAGACTTATTTTCCAAGTTTCCCACAAGTTTGGAATAGTTTGGATCGAAATCCAAAAGGGCAGATCTGAACAAGGTTTTTAATTCGGTCCGCCAGAAGTTTTGACCTCCACTGGAACTTTCGGGTGTCGAAACTTCTGACCTTTGTCGGAATTTCCGACGTGGGGATAGCCCTGGGCACCCGATCAGGCTTTTTCAGGCTTCCCGAAAGTTCTGACATCTGTTGGAACTTCCGACTTGGGTCGGAACTTCCAGCAACGGAGCAATCTTCCCGGGGGTATAACTCCTTCATCTGGACTCCAACTTGGACGTTCCACATATGTTTTTTTGACCATCTCGACGAGAGAAACGCAATGATGTAGTCCGTTTCATATTTTGAGAACTTCACAAAATGGAGAATTTTGGTTGTCAACAGGTGCTCACCTAGCAAGTGCACACAACATCATCGGTCATCGGCGAGGAAGAGAAGCCAACAGCCATGAGGGCGATGCAGTGCCTACGTTAGCATGCATAAGTTAGGATTTTCGGTTACGGTGGACTACTTGGGTCCCTTTGGTTTGGCTTTTGGGGCAGTTTTTGCTTCCCAAAAGTCAAAAGCGAACCAAAGGCCCCCCAACAGCTCAACAGCTTTGTCTAAAAGCCAGCTTCCGCGCAATGTCCTTGTGGCCGGCTTTCAGCGGCTTTGGGAGGAGGAATTTGGCAGAAGTTACCTGCCTGCCACTCCTAAGTGAAAAATACCGGTTCATTTTCTTCCCTATCCGACTCCCACAGAGTCGCGCACCCGCTCCTCCCCCACCGTCGCGACCCGTTCTTCCCCCACCGTCGCGATCGGTGCGCCGCAGTTTCCTTGGTAGTCGCCGGACGACCACCTCTCCCCCGCCCTAGATCTGTCGGTCCCCGGCCACCGGAGCTCCGCCTGCGCCTCCCATCCCCTGCCGCACGCCCACGCGGTGTTCCAAGCCACCGCAGCGCCAGTGTCCAAGAAGGCCTCGTCGGCGGCCACCGGAGGAACGCGCGACTCCCCTCCTCCCTTCCCTGGCCGCTGCAGGAGCTCCTTCACCCACGGATCCCTCTTGTCTCGTCTCCAAGCGCAGCAGAGTAGGAAAGGGCCAGCTCCCATCCTTTCTTGTCTGATCTGCACCATTGAATAGCACAGCATTTTACAACAATGTTACATATAATCAGCGTTAGAAGCAAACAAGGGCAGTAGAGACTTTTTACACAGCTAATAGCTCACAATAACTTGTCTACTGTTGATTGAGCCAAACGGCTTTCAGTTTTCTCACAGCTGGCATGGCACGGTAGCTTTTCCATAGCCCATGGTCCACAGCAACTTTTGCTCATAATCACAGCTCAACCAAACAGACCCTTAGACGCACGGTTAGAGAGCCAACCATCCCCATTTCTACGCACCGATCACTCACATTGCTATCAACGAACAAGATCGAGGCCGGTATTTGTAGAATATGCTGGGGCAACGCGTCAAACAAGCATGGCGAGCGGTTTCCGAAGATATAAAACTTATGAACTGTCGACTGTCGTCGAACAAGAAATTGAACCATCCTTTCAAGCACAAAAGAGCACACACAGCATGATCCTTGTTTGTCACCAAAAGCACGAGGACGCAGGTGCAGACAAACAGTGGTAGGCAGGTCAGTGAAGGGAATCTGAAGCCAAGAAGGATGCCTGCATCTGACGACCCCGACGTCAGCACCGGATCGTGCACGTTGTTTATTGTTTTCCGTCATAAAATAATGTTGACGATGCGCATGCGCTTTGCTTTTATCCAGCACGAGCGTGTTTGATTTGAGGGCGAACTGGATACGGATGAGCAGCGTTCGGTTCGCGGACGACTCATGATATCCAATACAGGAGAACATTCTCTGTCGATACCGGATAAGCTTACCGATAAAAATCTTTTGGACAAGCTTGTCCATGTCTTCTAATCTTTATTGTTAGTAAATAAATTAAGGATTATTAATAAGTTATATTATTATTTAGTAATTATGATGGTAGGATTAGTTCTGATAAGTGCTAACACTACTACAGAATGGACTTGTTGTCCCGGGCGGTAACAGCCTTTAGTCTCGGTTACCGCGCCGGGACAACGATCCCGGGACTAAAGGTGGAACCTTCAGTCCCGGGTCATCGAGCCGGGACTAAAGAGGGACCTTTAGTACCGGTTGGTAACACCAACCGGGACTAAAGGCACTTCAGCTGAGCGAACCTGGCGCATCCTTTAGTCCCGGTTGGTAACACCAACCGGGACTAACAGTTCACCCTTTAGTCCCGGTTGGTAACCCCAACCGGGACTAAAGGTTCCTTTTCTTTTTCTTTTTTTTTTGTTTAATTTGTTTTCAGTTCAGTTACACGTATTTGTTTAATATATAATATGTTTTTATGTGCGTATTCTACGCTGCTAATATAAATACACGCATGCGTATAATTACATCTAATTCTCATCTTGAGCATTATTATATTCGAATAAAGTATGAAACTATATATATTATAGATATATATATATATATATGTATATATACAACACTTTCATAATCTTGTTCTCGAAAATAATGATATCAATAAACATTTAATTTACATCATTTATTCCTTAAGATCAAAGTAGAACTCGCCGTTGGGATTTAGCACTTTTTCTAGAAGATATCCTGCTATTGACTCTTGAACTGCTTTCAGATCGTCTTTTTGCATGACCCTTCGTTTCAACCATTCAGTCTTGCATTTGAAATAAAAGGAAAAGTATTAATACACATATATGTATATATATTCATTTAAAAATAAATAAAAATTGATATATACGTACTCTGAGGACATCTTCAGGAGTTCTTCTTATGTGCGCAGTGATAAATTCACAAACGTAGTATCCACATAAGTTATTACCTGGTTCCTACCGCAAACACTACTATACGAGAAGAAGATTATTCTCATCATCTCACACGTAAATTGAAGTACGATATAATAATTAAACACGTGGGGAAGTGTATATAGTACAACTTACTGGTATTTCAACTACATTAAGTGGTGCCTTGCAATCCTTACGATGTTGCCGAATAAACTCTTTCCAAACCCTGTGCGACCAATAATGTACGATCGTTAATAAATTATGACAAAGTCTATTCAATAATAGTTGTGCGCCAGAGATCGAAATTACCCCTGGATAATGTCTATCATATCTTGGTATAGTGCCCGTTCTTTTCTCAACAAGTCAAAGATTAGTAACCGACTTGAGTTTAACTCAATGACAATGAGTATCCAGTGAAAACTGCATTGGTTTATACACACACATACATGCATATAAGTTGTATTGATATTACATAAAATGTGTAGACTACATTATTATTAACACTTACTCAAAGTTGTACGGGAAAAGTATTGTTGTCTTGTCGTGCTGCTTCACGAAGAACATCATGATATTCTCCTGTGCTTCAGATACCCATCGCTCCTTGACAATAATACCGGTTTTGAATACGATATAAGGATCAATGAAGTCAACACTGGTGTCTTGTATTCTTTGGAGCTCTGACATCTGGAATCTGTATATAAATATAAGTTACATGTGAGGATAATTATATACACGTACGCATGGAAGTGAGTTTATTAAATAAAAGTAAGAATCACTTACAAACAAAAGGAGCTAATGATTGATTTGTCCAGAGCGTCCATGTGGTATAGTTGATGCAATTCTTCGAAACTAATATGTAAGATGTCATCGCCACGAAAGTAATGATGGTCTCTAAATCTGACAAAGATCCACTGCTCACCCCTGCCACACGCCTGCATGTACCACTTGTTGAGCAAGTACATTTGTGTACCCAATTCATTCAGAGCCGCAGGGTTGTACAGACGTTTGCCATATTTATAAGTCTTCCAGGTATCAACTTCCAGGTTCTGGATTGGAGCTTTGCCCGTCAATTGATCCAAGGTTAAACCAGTATCTTGAAAAAAAGCATTAAGGGCTTGAACCGACACTTCTCCAGAGTTGTCTGGTCGATAGACTTCTATGTTGGAACCATATTGATTAGCAACAACAAGATTTTGCATTGGTTGCTTCTGTTGTCCGAGCTGTGGGACATCCTTCCCTGATGCTCTTTTTCTTTTCTTATCTGCATCATGTGACTTCACGAGGGAGCGGTCATAGTCTGATAGTGGCGAAGGCTTACGAAGTTCAATCATCTTTTTCTTGTGAGCATCGACCTTCTGCCTCAGCACCTCTCGTGGTAGGTAAAAGTACGGCTTCTCCTTAAGCTTTGCTTGACTCTTCTTTTTGGTATCTATAAAAAAATCTTTCACTTTTTTGTCTTCTTCAGCTACTATTTGCTTATCAGTTTTTTCAGAAAGTATTTCTTGAGAAATAACTCTTTTTCTCGGGGTCTTCTTTGCCGCCGGGACCTTAGACGTCTTTGTAGTGCGTCGCTGTGGAGGGGGTGGGGGCGGTGTTGGAGACCGGCGTGGAGGCGATGTGGCCGGTGTTGGTGGAGACCGGCGTGGAGGCGTTGGAGATCGTTGTGGAGGCGGTGGGGCCGGTGTAGGAGTTGGAGATCGTCATGGAGGCGATGGGGCCGGTGTAGGAGTTGGCGATCGCCGTGGGGATGAAGTCGTCTCGCCCCCCGCGACGCTGTGATGAGATGGGGAATGAATGATTAGGCTAGGCTGGGGGGAGACCCTGCTACAAAAACAAGTTGTGTGTCAATTATTTTTTAAGCCAATAGAAAATTAATGGAAAATAATATTTCATTCACTTTCATTCGTACCTAGGGTGAGGTAGGGGAAGCGGTGGCACCCTAGGAATGATGATGAAGCGTTTGCGCCATTGAATAAATGTCTTTTCTGCTTCTCCTAGTGTCTTCTCCCCATCACCGCCTTCAATGTCAAGAGGAACATTGCTGTAACCTTTGAGCACTCTATCGACCGAGACGCTAGCATATCCAGGTTGAATAACTGACCCATGGATTCTTGGTGTCTTCGTTCGGTCTATTGGAGATACAACCCCGACAGCCACCATGATTGATGCATTATTGCCATCTGGAATGTGCAGCTCACATGTTGTTAGAGGCTCGGTAATGTCATCAATAGGGAAGCGCAACCCAGCGTCGTCTTGAATAACTGGCAGCTCCGTAGAAGCACAACTACTTTTCATCTGACCAACGGGGCTAATGGTGACTCCCGGCGTTGATTGCGATTGCATTTGACTCATTGCTAGCTGCACTTGCCTCTTGATCTCCTCCTACATTCTTACCTCAAGAGATTTTTCTCATTCACGTGATTCAAGCAATGCTTGTCGTGACTCGTCAACAAATTGCTCCAATGCACGGATTCGTTCTGCCTCCTCATCCTTCTTTCTTTGGCGGCTTCTGTAGGTATCCTTGTCTGCTGGGAATGCGTGTAGCCACGGAACCGCCCCATAGCCTCTTGTTCGACCACCGTGTTTGGGATTCTCTAGTGCATATGTCAATTCATCCTTCTCTCTGTTGGGCTTGAAAACACCACTATCAGCTTCTTCCCTAGTATGAGCTAGTCTCTGTGTTGCTCTCTCAATTTTTTGGCCGAAAATTAGCTTGCCAGTGTCTAGGTCTAGGCTTCCCCTATGAGCGTAGAACCAATTCTTCGCGCATTGAGGCCAGTTCTTCTCTATTGTTTCAGGTATGATTCCCTTGGCAGTAATCTCTGCTTCTAGGTTCTGCCACTTGGGAATAGCACTCTTATAACCACCTGATCCCATGCGATGATGGTATTGCTTCTGTTGGGCATTCTGCCGATTCCTCATCACACGTTCCTCACTGTCTTGGGATGTCTTGTATTCTACGAAGGCATCCCAATGGGACTCCAACTTGACAAACGCCTTAGCATTAAAATTCGGCGTAGCATTCTTCAAGATAAACTTTTTATACAATGTCTTCTTCCAACTCTGGAACAATGTTGCCATCTTTTTCATTGTCCAATCCCTCACTAGCTCCTTCAAAGCATCATCTGCTTGTAATGTGAAATGTTGAGTGATATCTCTCCAAGCTAGGTTCTTGTCACGATCAGATACAAAACTAACATTAGGAGCGGATTTCTTCTGCTTCCATTCACGAGCACTAACCGGGATCCTATCCCTTACAACGAACCCACATTGATTGACATATGTCTGAGCATGTGGTCCCAATGGTTTGCTAGTGTCGGTGTCGAATTCTGATATTATGAAACGGCCCTCTAATGGCTTTTTTGGCCCTCGGACTTTCCTACTTTTGTCGGTGGTTGATGTAGATCCAGAGACCGGCTACATGAGTAGAAACACAATGATTAACAACAAATATACGTACGCATGCATCTATAAGAGATGATAGATAATCGAATATACCTCGCCAGTATTTTCTTGCGCGATAATTTGTTGATCTTCAACCACCGGCATATTCAGGATATCCTCATAATCAGTAAAGTACTGACTCGTGTCATCTACATCCACATTGGTGCCGGCGTTGATAATATTCGCCATTATGTCATCACTCAAGTTATCATTCAGAGCAGCCATTTGTATCTTCAAGATAACACATAGATAGAATTACTATGGTACATAACATAAGTACATGTGATAACACATATAGAATTACTAAATCCAATTAAATATAATAACACATAATATTTCATCAACATGGAAATAAGTACATGTATATATATACACATAGAATGATACAATATATTTTCTCTCTCTCTCAACACATAGAAATAAGTGCATATGTCTATATCTCTAGATATGCATGTGATACACATAGAATGTCTCTCTAGATACAATTTTCTCTCTCTCTCAACACATAGAAATAAGTGCATATGTCTATATCTCTAGATATGCATGTGATACACATAGAATGTCTCTCTAGATACAATTTTCTCTCTCTCTCAACACATAAAAATAAGTACATGTATATATACATATAGAAATAATTAAGTACATATGTATACATATAGAATCTATCTCTAGATATAATATATATAGAGAGATAGAATATATAATTACTAAATCCAATTAAATAAATCTAACATGAAATTAGATAAACTAGTAAGATAATACATTTTAATCTATCATATATCAAAAACTATAATAAAAAACTATCTAAAAAAACTATCTAAATAAAATACTAATTAAATTTTAATACATTTAAATCTAATATATCAAAAACTATCCAAAAATAACTAAAAAACTAACAATAAACTACATGTACTTATTTTAATCTAACATATAGCCGAGACTTTATAAAAAAATCTAAAAAAAAGCCGATCGAGAGCAGCAGATCATATCGAGTTCGACGGAGGCCGTACGGCGTGGGCGCGCGGGAAGCGTCGGCGACGGATGGTGGGGTCGGATGCGGCGGCGGAGACGGGATGCGACGATGCGGGCCTGGAGAATGGCGCGGCTGGGCGGGGGTAGACGACGATGGCGGCGCGGCAGAGACGAGCTCGACGACGGCGGATGGCGCGGCCAGGCGGGCGGCTGAGCGACGGAGGCGAGATCGAAGATGAACAGAACAGACGTTCGATATATATAGCCTGCGACCCTTTAGTCCCGGCTGGCAACACGAGCCGGGACTAAAGGACATTTAGTCCCGGCTAGTAAGATCAACCGGGACTAAAGGTCCAACCCTTTAGTCCCGGTTGGTCTTACCAGCCGGGACTAAATGTCCTTTAGTCCCGGCTCGTGTTGCCAGCCGGGACTAAAGGTATTTTTTGGCAGACACCGAAATTGCCGCCCACCCTTTAGTCCCGGTTCTTGGTCTGGGCCGGGACTGAAGCCCTGAAAAATTTGCCAACCCGCCAGCGTAATTGGAAAGGCCTATGATTTTGTTTTTGTTTAATACTAGGTTAATCAATTAATTCCATAGCAACTTCAATACTTTGCAATATTTATTTTAAAAAACACTATTGATTAACTAATTATTTATTGTAAATAGGAAAATTTTGTAACCTAAAGTTTTTAATTTCTTTTATGAATATAGAATATAAAGTTACTAATACTAAGTATTTTGTTAATGCAAAAATATATTTCTAACTTAAAATTAATAAAACTAATATTATTCGATAGGAAATTTATTATCACATTATTGTAACGTCAATGTTTCAATTTTTTCTCGGTTTTTGACCAAAATTGACAGGAATTTTTTGTTGAACCTATAAAAATAGAGAAAATGTAGTATTTTTTGTTCTATAGCTTTCTCAAATGAAAAAATGGCCTATATAAGGATTGTATATATTGATGAGCTTAACAAACTCGGTATTCAAAACTTTTCAATTTGAGACAATCTAGGGTCCCGAAAACTAGTTTGTAGGCGTCAAAATTTAAAAATCACAAATTTGAACTGTCCAAACTTTCTCAAATGGAAAGTTGACCAAAACAACAATTGTAGATCTTTTTGAGTTTAACAAACTTGGTATTCAAAACTTTTCAATTTGAAGTCATTTAGAGTTCATAATACTAGAGTCAAAGTGTAGTTTTTTTATTTGACCAAATTTGACTTGGTCAAACTTGCTCAAATGAGACACTAAATGACCTCAGATAAAAAAACTCTGAATACCAAGTTTGATCATCTCAGCAAGATCTACAATTGTTACATAGCTCATTTTTCCATTTGAGAAATTTTTATCAAACACTAGTCACAACTTCTTGAATCTCATATATACTTTCTAAAACTATGTCACACACTTGTGAAATTTAAACTACATTTTGTTCAAGCTTTCTCAAATGAAAAAATAACCTATATAAGGATTGTATATATTGATGAGCTTAACAAACTCGGTATTCAAAACTTTTCAATTTGAGACAATCTAGGGTCCCGAAAACTAGTTTGTAGGCGTCGAAATTTAAAAATCACAAATTTGAACCGTCCAAACTTTCTCAAATGGAAAGTTGACCAAAACAACAATTGTAGATATTTTTGAGTTTAACAAACTTGGTATTCAAAACTTTTCAATTTGAAGTCATTTAGAGTTCATAATACTAGAGTCAAAGTGTTGTTTTTTTATTTGACCAAATTTGACTTGGTCAAACTTGCTCAAATGAGACACTAAATGACCTCAGATGAAAAAACTCTGAATACCAAGTTTGATCATCTCAGCAAGATCTACAATTGTTACATAGCTCATTTTCCTATTTGAGAAATTTTTATCAAACACTAGTCACAACTTCTTGAATCTCATATATACTTTCTAAAACTATGTCACACACTTGTGAAATTTGAACTATATTTTGTTCAAGCTTTCTCAAATGAAAAAATGGCCTATATAAGTATTGTATATATTGATGAGCTTAACAAACTCAGTATTCAAAACTTTTCAATTTGAGACAATCTAGGGTCCCGAAAACTAGTTTGCAGGCGTCAAAATTTAAAAATCACAAATTTGAACCGTCCAAACTTTCTCAAATGGAAAGTTGACCAAAACAACAATTGTAGACCTTTTTGAGTTTAACAAACTTGGTATTCAAAACTTTTCAATTTGAAGTCATTTAGAGTTCATAATACTAGAGTCAAAGTGTTGTTTTTTTATTTGACCAAATTTGACTTGGTCAAACTTGCTCAAATGAGACACTAAATGACCTCAGATGAAAAAACTATGAATACCAAGTTTGATCATCTCAGCAAGATCTACAATTGTTACAAAGATCATTTTCCCATTTGAGAAATTTTTATCAAACACTAGTCGCAACTTCTTGAATCTCATATATACTTTCTAAAACTATGTCACACACTTGTAAAATTTGAACTACATTTTGTTTAAGCTTTCTCAAATGAAAAAATGGCCTATATAAGGATTGTATATATTGATGAGCTTAACAAACTCGGTATTCAAAACTTTTCAATTTGAGACAATCTAGGGTCCCGAAAACTAGTTTGTAGGCGTCGAAATTTAAAAATCACAAATTTGAACCGTCCAAACTTTCTCAAATGGAAAGTTGACCAAAACAACAATTGTAGATCTTTTTGAGTTTAACAAACTTGGTATTCAAAACTTTTCAATTTGAAGTCATTTAGAGTTCATAATACTAGAGTCAAAGTGTTGTTTTTTTATTTGACCAAATTTGACTTGGTCAAACTTGCTCAAATGAGACACTAAATGACCTCAGATGAAAAAACTCTGAATACCAAGTTTGATCATCTCAGCAAGATCTACAATTGTTACATAGCTCATTTTCCCATTTGAGAAATTTTTATCAAACACTAGTCACAACTTCTTGAATCTCATATATACTTTCTAAAACTATGTCACACACTTGTGAAATTTGAACTACATTTTGTTCAAGCTTTCTCAAATGAAAAAATAGCCTATATAAGGATTGTATATATTGATGAGCTTAACAAACTCGGTATTCAAAACTTTTCAATTTGAGACAATCTAGGGTCCCGAAAACTAGTTTGTAGGCGTCGAAATTTAAAAATCACAAATTTGAACCGTCCAAACTTTCTCAAATGGAAAGTTGACCAAAACAACAATTGTAGATATTTTTGAGTTTAACAAACTTGGTATTCAAAATGTTTCAATTTGAAGTCATTTAGAGTTCATAATACTAGAGTCAAAGTGTTGTTTTTTTATTTGACCAAATTTGACTTGGTCAAACTTGCTCAAATGAGACACTAAATGACCTCAGATGAAAAAACTCTGAATACCAAGTTTGATCATATCAGCAAGATCTACAATTGTTACAAAGATCATTTTCCTATTTGAGAAATTTTTATCAAACACTAGTCACAACTTCTTGAATCTCATATATACTTTCTAAAACTATGTCACACACTTGTGAATTTTGAACTACATTTTGTTTACACTTTCTCAAATGAAAAAATGGCCTATATAAGGATTGTATATATTGATGAGCTTAACAAACTCGGTATTCAAAACTTTTCAATTTGAGACAATCTAGGGTCCCGAAAACTAGTTTGTAGGCGTCGAAATTTAAAAATCACAAATTTGAACTGTCCAAACTTTCTCAAATGGAAAGTTGACCAAAACAACAATTGTAGATCTTTTTGAGTTTAACAAACTTGGTATTCAAAACTTTTCAATTTGAAGTCATTTAGAGTTCATAATACTAGAGTCAAAGTGTTGTTTTTTATTTGACCAAATTTGACTTGGTCAAACTTTGCTCAAATGAGACACTAAATGACCTCAGATGAAAAAACTCTGAATACCAAGTTTGATTATCTCAGCAAGATCTATAATTGTGAAGTCATAACATATTACATAATATCCATCTCTAAAACATAATATATTAAACATGCATCGTTGTATCATGCGGGCACAATAGTGAATTTCTTCTTGACGTATGACCCTTGGTTATGATCTTGTCGTAACCATGGAGTGTCTTCATCATTTAACATGATACTTGGATCTTTCTTCACTATGAAGGGTGGAATTCGGACATTTCTTTCGTAATCTTCTGACATGTCTGACTTGTCTTCAATTCCCACTATATTTATTTTCCCAGAAAGAATTATGTGGCGCTTTGGCTCATTGATCATTGAGTTGATGTCTTCGTTTTTTCCTCTCTTTGATTTTGTAGACATGTCTTTCACATAGAACACCTGACTCACATCGGCAGCAAGGACGAATGGTTCCTCTTTGTACCCCTCCTCCGATCAGCTTCACCCATTAGCACCGGAACAAAGGGACTTTAAAATTAGGTGCGTAGTCTAGTTCCCATATCTCTTCTATGCGGCCATAATATGTTTGTATATTCCCATTTGGATCTATTCCATCTATGCGAACACCACTATTTTGATTGGTGCTCCTTTTATCTTGGGCAACTGTGTAAAATGTATTCCCATTTATCTCGTACCCTTGGTACGTGAGGATATGCCACGATGGCTACCTAGCCAACAAATACAGTTGCTCATCAATATTGTCATCGCCTTGACATTCTTTTCGCAACCAACTACTGAAACTTTCCATGTGCTGACACCTAATCCAAGCTTCAGTCTTCCTTGGAAATTTGGATCGTAAGAACTCCTTATGTATCTCGATGTACGGATGCACCAATGACGAGTTCTGAAGAACTATGTAGTGTACTTTATTGAAATAATCGTCTTCCATGCCGATATATGTTTTCTTCCCTAAAGTTCCTTTACCACTGAGTCGCCCCTCGTGTCGTGATTCGGGAACACCAATCGGGGCAAGGTCAGAAATAAAGTCAACACAGAACTCAATGACCTCCTCTGTTCCATAGCCCTGGGCGATGCTTCCTTCAGGCTTAGAACAGACTTTCACATATTTCTTCAAGACTCCCATAAACCTCTCGAAGGAGAACATGTTATGTAAGAACACAGGTCCAAGAATACTAATCTCCTTCACCAAATGAACTAGGATGTGTGTTATGATATTAAAGAAGGATGGAGGGAACACCAACTCAAAGCTGACAAGACATTGAACCACATCATTCTGTAGAGTAGCTAGTTTCACTGGATTGATTGCCTTCTGAGAAATTGCATTGAGGAATGCACATAGCTTCACGGTGGCTAGACATACATGTGGAGGTAGAATTCCTCTTAAAGCAACTGGAAGCAATTGCGTCATAAGCACGTGGCAGTCATGGGACTTTAAGTTTAGGAATTTCTTATCTGGCACATTTATTATACCCTTTATATTGGAGGAGAATCCCAATGGGACCTTGATGCTGCTTAGACATTCGAACATGTTGTCCCTCTCTTCTTTGCTAAGCGTGTAGCTAGCAGGACTTAAGTAATGATGTCCATCATCTGTCTTCTCTAGATGAAGATTGTCTCGTTCTTTCATATCCTGCAAGTCCTGGCGTGCTTCAAGTGAATCCTTTGGCTTTCTGTACACACCCATGAATCCTAACAGGTTCACACAAAGATTCTTTGTTAGGTGCATCACGTCGATTGCGTTGTGGACCTCTAGGACTTGCCAATAGGGTAGCTCCTAAAAGATGGACTTCTTTTTCCACATGGGTGTGTGTCCCTTAGCATCTTTGGGAACAGATTCACTGCCTTGTTCCTTTTTAAATACTACTTTCACATCCTTGACCATTGCGAGTACATCTTCCCCGGTTCGGTTATGAGGCTTCTTCCGATGGTCTGGCTTACCTTTAAAATGCTTCCCTTTCTTTCTTACTTGGTGATTCAACGGAAGGAATCGACGATGGCCAAGGTACACGACCTTTCGATATCTTTTCAAATATATACTGTCAAGGTCATCAAAACAATGTGTGCATGCATTATATCCTTTGTTTGTCTGACCTGAAAGATTACTTAAAGCAGGCCAATCATTGATTGTTACGAACAACATTGCTCGTAGGTCAAAGTGTTCTTGTTTGTACTCATCCCAGACACGTACACCTGGTTTGTTCCATAAAACTAGAAGTTCTTCAACTAATGGCTTCAGATAGACATCAATATCGTTGCCAGGTTGCCTCGGACCTTGGATGAGGATCGGCATCATAATGAACTTCCGCTTCATACATAACCATGGGGAAGGTTGTAGATACATAGAGTAATTGGCCAAGTGCTATGACTAGTGCTCTGCTCTCCAAAAGGATTCATACCATCTGTACTTAAGGCGAACCTTAAGTTTCTAGCCTCATTTGCAAACTCTGGAAATTCTCTGTCTATCGCTCTTCACTGGGACCCATCAGCTGGGTGTCTCAGCATATTGTCTACCTTACGGTCTTCTTTATACCACCGCAACAACTTTGCATGGTCTTTATTTCTGAATAAACGTTTTAAGCGTGGTATTATAGGAGCATACCACATAACCTTGGCAGGGATTTTCTTTCTAGGACGTTGTTCACCCTCGACGTCACCAGGATCATCGCGCCTGATCTTATACCGCGATGCTTTACATACCGGGCATTCATCCAAATTCTCGTATTCATTGCCATGGTAGAGGATGCAGTCATTAGGACATGCATGTATCTTCTAGACGTCCGTTGCAGCTCTCTCTCGTAGCATCAAAGTTCCTCCTTGACGTCCGTTACCACTCGGCAGAGAACATGTTGGCCGAGCTGAACACGGTCCGCAAGTTCAACTAGTACGGATTTTCTATAATTTTCTAACTATTTACTAAGTTTTTCATTTCATGGAAAATTTAATTCTAAAAAAGGCATGATTTCTAAGTAGTTCATTTCATGGAAAAAATAATTCTAAGTGACCTGCTCGATATCGACGAGCTCGCGGATGTTTAGGTTGTCGAGGATAGTAACATTTGTAGATGACATTTGTAGGTCTGAAGTTATCAAATATCCATCAAATTATAGCTCAAAAACATGTTTCAATAAATAACCATCCGTACTAGTTGACCTTGCTTACGTGATCAACTCGGCGAGCATTTCTCCACTGGACGACACCGTACTAGGCCAAGGAAGAGCTCCGATTCTACGAGAAAGGAAACACGGTCTTCTACGACCGTTGCCGCTCTCCCTCGTAGAATCAAAGCTCCTCCTTGACGTCCGTTACCGCTCGGCAGAGAACATGCTCGCCGACTTGAACACGGTCCGCAAGTTCAACTAGTACGGATTTTCTATAATTTTCTAAGTTTACATATAAAATCATAATAAAGTCCAACATATAAAGTTACACATGCATCTACATCGTAAAATGAGATAAGCTACTGATAAAACATAAGAGGATTAAGTTTGTTACCTCCAAAATCGAAGAGCAACACCAATGGAGGGGGAGAGAGCAAGAACAACAGCAAGCTGAAAAACAGAGGCAGTGAGTTTGAATGGAATGGCTCGGGCTCGGGGAGGAAGAAATGAGCTGAATTATAGGCCGGGATTATTAGGCCGGGTTAGGGGTCCAAACCGGGACTAAAGATTAATCTTTATTCCCGGGGCATCACCCAAACCGGGACTAAAATCTTACCTTTAGTCCCGGCTGGTAATACCAGCCGGGACTAAAGGCCCCTGCCCCGCGGACGACCGTTGGGCAGGGACCTTTAGTCCCGGTTGGTATTACCAACCGGGACTAAAGGGTCCTTTAGTCCCGGGGGCAAAAAATGCCGAGGCTAATGCCAAATTGGCACATCGTTCTAAAGTCTGTTCTCTAGTAGTGTAATATGTTGATTAGTGCATGTTTCGTGTGCTAATTAGGATATCAGTGCTGCTAACATATTTTCTTTTTAAGCAGTAATTATTATGATAAAACTAGTATTAGTGCATATTTATTAGTGTTTATTTGGTTGTTATATTCTTTAAAATAATAGGTATAATTAGTCAACTACTCTCATCCCGTTCATTTTCATCCATCAAACCAAACAGAAAAATGATTCGTCCTATCCATCTAACTAGACATGTATCATGGATATTCTTATTATCCCAATATCCATGGATCGTCAATCCCATCCAATTTCGCCCTGCAATCAAACACAACCTTAGATGTTAGATATCCCAACCACCAAAGAATTGCTTGGCGAGCTCATCCATGTTTTCTAATCTTTGTTATTAGTATGTTATATTATTGTTTAGTAATTATGATGTCAAGATTAACTTTTGATAAGTGCTAATATGTTAATTAGGGCATGTTTTGTATACTAATTAGGATAATAATGGTGCTAATTAACCCATTTTATTTGTATTAGCGGGTGTATAATTATTTAGTGTATAATTAGTTGTTATTTTTAAAAACATAAATACAATCATACCAGTATTCTCATCCCATCTACTCTCATCCATCTAGCCAAACAGAAAATAGCTCGCTCTATCCATCCAACTAAACAGACAACATGAATATCCATATCCTTAAATCCATATATAGCAACATCCCATCTGTCCTTGAACCAAACACACACTATAGTATATTTCTTGAGTCGTGCTGTTTGCTTCCTAGCCTCAACGTGTCACGCCAAACTATGGCGACTGTGGCGGCGGCGAGGAAAACAAACGCCACAAGTGTGGCGAAAATTAATAGTGCATTCTAGTTTTAAAAGTTGTGGCAGCCTAATAAGGCTACTAATCTAAACGGTAGCCTTCATGGGTGTGGCTGTCCCAACTGCGGCTCTGGCGAGGTGTGGCCAGGAAACAAACTACCCCTAAATAAAAAAGTTATTATATATGATAGCCTAAGTCCAAGGTTGAGGTTTCATTTGGTGAAGCATCAGCTCGGCTGCGTCTGTTCTATCTGGCAAGGAGCAAATATTTTTTTTGGAGTAAGTAAAAGGCTTTATTATTCCCAAGTCTTAGTTGAGCCAAGACCCATCATGTCCCTTGTTACAGCATACTGGTAGAGATTAAGAGTTCACGAGCAAGTTTAGCCAGATCCTAGCGAGAAAGAACTCTATGTAAAGTAAAAAAAATACATCTTTTAATACCCGTCACTAACTTTATGCTCACACTAGAACTAACGAATAAGAACTGCTCTATCAACTACCATCACCTAAGTTAGATATGTCTCCTGAAACTTTTTTTCAAATCCAAAAGTCCAGTATAATCTTTCTACAAATTAGTGAATTAGGAGGCGTTCTTTTGTGCAGAAAAAGAAAGAGTAGTACAATCTTTCAGGCTTGCATTTTAAATGTGCAATGTTTATAAAAGGGGAGAGATAGGTTTGAAATGGGATACAACAAACTAGCACACTCCCTACGCTAACATAAGGAATTTGATAATATAACTTGCATTGGCGCCCATCAACATTTCTTTGTCTTCCATCTTGGTTGCATTGTCCTCCCAAGTAGCTTCTTCAAGCTGATCCACAACCACCAACTAGAACTGATTGGACAGATCTACTCTCAACAAGTGTAGGTGTAGCCCCCGGGAGAACCAGGAAAAGTTCAATTCCCTGCTCAAAATTAAACTATGCTTAGCTTAGCTTGATGATGCAGGCGAAACGTATTCGCTTCCGTGGATGGGCATCAGGGCCGTTGCTAGTTGCTACTAGAACAAACGTCCAAACTGTTTGAACGGGGCAACAGTACGAACTTGAGCTAGGGATATTCCGGCAACGAATGGCATGCTACTGGGCCTTTTTCTTATGGATGGATAGGCTCGCAACTGGGGCTTTGTCCCGGCGTGCATCGATGCGTACGGTACGCATGCTATATATAAGTTCGAGGCAGATTTGTCCCCAACCCTGGGCTCTTCTTCTTGGTTCCTGCACGACACGATGATGTTGAAAGCGTCGGCTTCATTCAGTCCGAGCCTGCCTCTGCTTCTGTCTTGTCGCACCAATGGCGGTCGACCGTCCATGTCCATGTTCTCGCAAGAACTGCAGCATCAGTAGGCACCAGCTCGAAGGTCAATCATCTCAGCATCTCTCTCGCTACTCCTGATGATTCTTGTGCCGTAGCCTGATGATGTGCTCGTCGTGTTCCTCCTCTTCCTTCAGAAGCCTTTGCTTGGTGAGCTCCTGGGGCACCTTTCGTCGAAGATGGACAGAGCGTCGAAGGCCCTAAAGGACGTGCCGCAGAGATTTCTCGATGTGCTGGTTGATGCAACCTTCAGATTTACTGATCAACCTCTGAATCCCTCCGAGGTAACTTCGGCAAACAAAACCAATGGCCTCTTATGTGCTTTTCTGGCTGAGCAAAAGTGACGACGACTATCTTGGGCTGTGTTTGCAGAGCAATTTCGCGCCGGTCGATGAAATTTGTGAAGCCATAGAGATACACCAGAATCAGATTGAAGGAGCCATACCGGATGATTTCCCCGAGGGGGTGTACATCAGAAATGGTGACAGTTAATTTCAGTCTTTTCTTTTTACTCTGTCAGTCCATAAGCAGGAGATAGAGTTGCTTCTTGGTTGCTGAATCTTAATGGTGAACGATTTCTGGCATTATTAGGTTCCAATCCACTCTTTGGTGCCCTCCATTCCACGTCGTCAATCTTCGGACAATCCAGGGAGATATGGGTTGAGGGGGAGGGCATGCTCCATGCCCTCTACTTCACCAAAAACAGCTCATCAGGCTCTTGGTCACTCTCCTATGCCAACCGCTATGTGCAGTCCGAGACGCTCAAGCTAGAGACAGCCCAGCAGAAACCTTGTTTCCTCCCTGCCATCGAGGGCGACTCTGCAGCTGTCATCGCCGCCTACATTTTCAACCATGTAAGCAAAACTTTGCAAATCCAGATTATATGCGATCCACCAGAGACATTCTGAAACGAGTGATCATGCAACACAGCTGAGATTTGGCAAGGTGAACAAGGACATCAGCAACACAAATGTGTTTGAGCATGCCGGCAGGGTGTTTGCTGTCGCTGAGAACCATCTACCTCAGGAGATCTGCATAGATAACCTCGACACTGGCGGTACATGGGACATTGGTGGGGAATGGGATCGGCCCGCTTTCACGGCACATCCAAAGGTATGGACAACTGCACAAGCTAAATGAATGAGATGACAAGCATCAGTTATTGAAGCACCAATAGGCAATAGGGAATGAGAATACACTTACTATAGAAGTAATGGTACTACTGTCTCTGTAGCACTAGCACCAGCTATATCAAAGTTTATCTTAATTGACAAAAAGAAACAAGACAGTGACACAGCTGTCGTCATAGCTGGAAAATATTTCAATACGAACTGTTGCAGCGGTAGTATCTTTATTCTTTACAAGAGAGTGCATGTAACTTCTAATAATGAATAGCTACAAACCAGAATATGTTACATCATCTTTCTATTTTTTTGTGTGACTTATGTTACATCTTTCTTCTTCTTCCTTTTTTTTGAGATGCGTGTTACATACTTCTGGATTCTATGAATAGGCAGACTCAAACAATTCTTGTCATTCACTCATGAACTTAGGTAGCTCCTGGATCAGGGGAGCTTGTCATCTTTGGAACGGATGCAAAGAGGCCATTCCTAGTAATTGGTGATGTCTCAGGTATTTTATTTATACAAGTTTGCAGTTTTATACAATCTTCTTTACACCAAGTTCGATACCGAAAATAAGGCTCCAGTTCAAGTTCTAACTGACTGCAGCTGATGGAACCAAACTAAAGCATAGAGTTGACCTCAAGATGGACAGATCTACACTTTGTCATGATATAGGAGTTACTCTGAAGTACGGGTCCGACAAAACATCATTTATTCCCAATGAATTTGAAAGTGAACCACATTCCTGAATTCCACTCTCTTGATGTAGGCACAATGTAATCATGGATTTACCACTTACTATCGACATCAGTAGACTCGTTAAAGGTGGCCAGTAAGTAATCATCACAAACTTTTCAGTTAAAGATATTATTACTCTGCTTTATTAAATTTGCAAAAGATAATGCAAAACTCCTTGGCTCAGGTTGATTCAGTTTGAGAAGGAAAGTTATGCAACAATTGGGGTGATGCCCCGTTATGGTGATGCAGATTCAGTTGTCTGGTTTAATGTTGAGCCATTCTGCATGTTCCATCTTGTCAACTGTTTTGAAGAGGGCGACGAGGTATAACAATGCTAAGAGTGGTTAGCCTGCTCCATATAGTTGTAATATTCATCCAACATTTTATTATTTTCGATTTTATCATCACTGCCAAGAACATGCCTTTGAGAACTACTCTTCCATGGTTACATAGGTTGTGGTACAGGGACTTCGTTCACCTGACTCCATAATACCAGGTCCAAGACTTGTGCTGAACAAGTGCGACTCTAAAATGTCTGAGCTTACTGATGATGACAAGCCCATGAATGAAGGAACTACCGAGGAGTTTTTCTTTCGGCTATACCAGTGGAGGTTGAACTTGAAAACAAAGAGTGTCTCAGGGGAATATTTAACTGCGACAGAGTTTTCGCTGGAGTTTCCTATTATCAATAACCAGTACACAGGCTTGCAACATAGTTATGCCTATGCACAAGTAGTGGATTCTTTAACCGGCTCCTGTGGCAACTGTGGGAAAGGTACTGCTGAAAATTGAACAGAATTTTCTATGTATTTAACAACTCAGAATCTACGTAGGAAAGTAAACAGTAACATCCAACACAGCAAGAAGAAATAAACAAACAAAGCACAATAGAGGATTGGTATATGTAACATTTCTATTTGTAGTGATGTTTTTTTTTGAAGAATTTTCTAGTGATGTTATATTTCAGCTTGACAGACTACTATCGACTTTTGCAGTCAATCCAAAGTATGGAGGTTTTGCAAAATTCTACCTTGATGAGAGAAACAACACAGAGGTAAAAAGCCTAACTTGGCTTAGTCTAACTGCTCATTCCTCTGCGGATTCCCACACTGAACTATGACCAAAAACAGGTATCAGGTGCAAGTCTCATAAAGATGCAGTACCATTGGCTTGGTAAACACGAGTTCTGCTCTGGAGCATCATTTGTACCCAGAGTTGGTGGGTCACACGAAGATGATGGGTGGATAATTTCATTTGTACATGATGAGAAAGCTAATACATCACAGGCAAGTTCTCTGCTGCATATACATCAATGATTCCATTCGTTGTACAAGTCATAAGAGGAAATAAATGTTGGAATCTTTATGTTTTTATGTTACAGGTGCATATAGTTGATGCTAAAAGATTTGAAGATGCTCCTGTTGCAAAAATAGCATTGTCACCAAGAGTACCTTATGGCTTTCATGGAACTTTCATCAGCAAAAAATGAATAATCACTACTACAGATTGACTTATCACCGCCAGATCATCGCCGCCGATTGCTTGTGGAGCGGCAGTGGTGAGTTTCACCATTACTTCGTAGATGTTGGGGCGAAGTTGGGAGACACACCAGCGGAGAAAAACCACTATCACCGATGGCCGATTGTTAGATCCGGCGGTTATATTGAGGTTCATTTTCTCCCATGTATTAAACAGATCCGATTGAGATAACTGACATGGCCGGTGGGCCATAAATGAGCACTAGTGGTCCGGCGGTCAACGTTGAACGTGAGTGTTAAGTAATTTCCCAACTGTTCCATCACCATTACTTACGTCGGGACCTGCGGCTTGTCTGGATTCGGACGAGGATGATGAGTAGATAGGTAGCGTTCCTCTTGTCCCTGCTGGTTGTAAAGAAGACTTAACACTTTTAATTCGTATAATATATATCATGCATGCCTTTTGTTCTGTTACTCTTAATTCCCAAATGTACTGTGAATTTTTGTTAGTGATCCTAGTACCAGGCATGCCTTACATGTAGCCCCCGGACACTTTGATCGATTAGCGTAACATTCAATTTGTACTGCACTAGTCCTGCAATCCAAAGGGGGCCCTAAACGTTCAATTTGTGCGCCTTATAGTTCAACACCGGATTATACGACTGCTGTCAGGTGTTCACATCTTAATAGGACCAAATCTCCACCGACGGTATGTACTCTAGTAGCCGCCCGTTCGAGCTGGTGGAGATGGTACCGTGCATTCACCACCACTTGCAGATGGTCAGGATGGTACCGCTTCCGTTAAAATTTCCAATCCCGTGTATGACTCCGGCGCGGAATTAGAAAGTTTTGATGAAATTTTCATTCCCGTGACTCCTACCTTTTGTTACACGGCCCCTCCGCACCGTTTCTCCTCCTCAGTGCCACTGTTCCTCATCGCCGCTCCTGCTTCCCACTGCTGAACGGCGTGACCGCCCCTACTCAACGGCGTGCAAGCTGCCACTCACCGCCGACAAGCTTGTGCTCCGCGCCAGTACGCCTCACTAGCACGCCCGCACAGAAGCAGCGGTAACAAAGCTGGTACTCACCACTATGCCCGCTCGAGCTCACTGCCGCAAGATCTAAAGGCAAAGGTAATGCTTTCGCACTTCCCTTATACATCTTTCTTGGATTTTTATTCCCCTCTTTTAGTCATTTGATTGATAAGCTCACGAATGCATCCCCGCAGACGCTCCTTCTCCAATTCATGCAATAGCGCCGCCGCTTGCATCACCGGCCCAAGTCCACCAGATCCTTGTCAAGATGGAGAAGGCCCCCAACAAGAGGAACGAAGTGGCCATCCTCACAGACCATGTCCTTGTGCACATCCTCTTTCGTCTCACCACCCGCTCCTTGTGCTGCTGCAAGTGTGTCTGTCACTCTTGGAACCGCCTCATCTTAGACTCCGAGTACCGTAAGGAGCTGCCCCAGATTGTCACTGGATTCTTTTATGGCAACTGGAAAGGCAAACGCCACTTCACTAGCCTCACCGGTGAATGCCCCTCTTTGTCCATCACCCAAGAGTTATGAGGGGCGGTTTCCCCCACGCTGGCTGGGGGTGACACAGGTGTCATCCTCTTGACTAACCTGGGCCGCACCCGGCTGACACGGTCCCCTCACAGGAGGGTGCCATCTGCACCTCCTCTTCAGGATCTTTTGCAATTGAGTGGCATACATCAATCCAAGTATTAAACTGACATTTGACCCAACAAATAATACAAAGGAGTTAATGATTACGAAATCTTTGCAATGGACTAATGTAAATTACAGAGGTTTGAAAGAGTGTTTATCCCATCTAGGTTGATATCTTGAGTCACTCATACATGAACTTCGGAGTTAACTTGTAGACCACTTGGAGTTGCCCACTCCAGGGTCTACTATGCAGCGGTGGATAGAACATGACTCAAATCAACCACAACAGCTTTACCTGCAAAACAACTTAACGACAGCATCGTGAGTACATTTCGTACACGCGGGACTTAATTCCAACACATAAATATTTGGTGGATGCAAGGGTATTATCATACATTTGTACATTTGCAGAAAAGCAGTGGCGTTTCTTACGATGACATGCTCATGATTCATTATTAAGATATTAGCATAGTTAAGTTCTTTGCAACCAAAAGGGTGATCAACAAATGTGATTCGTATCATCATCAAGTTCCATCATTACACTACTATGGGTATAGAAAGTAGGAACAACCATAAGGGGTCCGTCTCGAGGGACTTTAGGCTTTCAAAACTCTGCAGAGATGTACAACTTGTATCCGCACGAAAATACAGGACTAACCACCATACCCGTGCCCGAGTAAGGGTTGCCTCACGATTTCCAACCTTTCCCTAATTCAGCCCGAATATCCCATGAAAGGTTCGACTGCTGCCCGGTTAATGCTACCACCATCTAACCGTCGCCACCTTCTTGCTAGTCTCACGGATAGACCGGTTGCAATTAGTTACTCAGCTTGCTAGCTCCATTCCTAGCATGCGGTCTATACGGGCGATTACTCGGACTCACATATCCCAATGCATGGTCCTTAACTGCTCCACGAGCTATGTCACTTGAGATCCCACACTCATAGTGACCTACCCCTCGCTTAAGCAAGAATTTCCAAATTGATCATCAAGTTCTTAAATCAAGATTAGGTTAAGTCCTTAATCAAGTTTAGGGAAGTAGACAAGTTGTAACCCTCATTCATTTTAGTAGTTGATTATTCCGGTGTAACTCCTACACGCGCAAGTATGAGTTCCTTTCCTCATACTCGACTTCTACTATTTATCTAAGCAAGTAAGCAATTAAACGTTACCAAGCCCATTGATGAAATGTAGGCTCTAGTTAAAAGATGAGTAGTTCTAACTTAGTGAAACATCATTAAGTTGATTAACCAATCTACATGAAATGCATAACTCATAATGAAACACAATAAGTATCCAAAATAGGGATCATAGTAGTGGGGTGCCTGCCTGGTTATGCCATTCTGACGATCAGGGAAAGCGACAACGGCTTACGCAAGGTTCCTCACACGACAGACGAACCTGAAAGAAGGATCCAAGAATTGGAGATAGCCGCACGATCAATAAGGAGAGAAGGATTGAAAACTCAATTAGAAACTTGGGAAGAGACACCTATCTGAGGCTCTACTATTGCACTGGTCATAGCTAAGCTTAGTCTAGCGTTGTCGATCTATGCGGTAAGCTTCCTAAACTAAGCTTCACTTCTGTTATTGATTGACGGACACTCCGCTATAAGTGTTGAACTCTCCGTTGGGTTGGGCTCCGACTTGGCTCTATTCGGGCTCTGGTTGGCTTTGATGGATACTCCATGCAGGATGACGGACGCTCCGATAGGAACTGGGTACTCTTGGGTTCGCTGGTTATTCACACTAATAAATCATCGGACACTCTGTGAGATGTCACGGATGCTCAGGTACAAATTGGGTGTTCTCGGGTTTTTGGGTGTTGGTTTATATAATTCAACGGACACTCCGACGCATGTCGCGGACAATCCGCTGAATCATATCGAAAGGAATATAAGGTTCGAGTGACTGGGTTTAAGGTTTGGCGAACTCTCCAACAACTTTGGCGGACTCTCCGCTATACGGGCGACAAAACCTATGTTCTTATGTTCTTGGGTGAAGGCTTAGGGTTTCAAACCTAGATGTTGGGTTAAGGCCTCCATGCATGTGCAAGGTATTCCTATGGTGACTTGGGTAGTTTGCTAGGCTTGGGATACCTAGGGTTTTGGCTTGATCTAGCTAGTGCAACTAGTGATTAAGCTACTCAAAAAGAACTAAAAAAGATTGAGAGCTTGAGATTGAGCTTAGCAACTTAGCTTGGGATTTTTGGTGAGTTCCTTATCACCAAGATTAGAGGCCCAGCTCTTGACATCCTTGTTTCCAAGCTAAAGAGAGAGAGATTTCCACCATGTCACGCAACATATCCAAAAATCCAAATGAGGGAACATCTTAGGAATAAACCTTGAGATGATTAAGTTATAACATGCTTGATTCTTACCCATGAGATGATAGACTCCAAGTAATCCTCCTGATCCATCCAAGCAAAGGGATAAACTTAGATTAGGGTTTGAGGATTGATCTCAAGATAATGAGAAGAGAGAGTTCTTAAGCTAACCATGAGATGAGAGCAGTGGCGGAACCAGCAAAATGGGAAGGGGGGGGGGGGGGGGGGGGGGGGGGGCAGTCTGGCCAAACAAAAAATACAAGGACCGGTAAAATGTATATATATATAATATAAATATCCATATATAATGATAATGTTTGTCGTGACAGCACACATAGAAGTGACTCTTTTAGAAAAGAGGATAAAAGGAACTTTTTTTTCATTTGAGCCTCACTTTGCACGTCTTCGTGGCATAGAAATAAAAATTTGCACGGATGACAGATGATCATTGCAAATTAGGCAATTAGCAATTAAAAAAAATTAGAAATCGTATCATATAGTTTATACTTACTTTGCGGCTGCTTGCACCTTGCACAGTTGCGCTTGCGCCTGCAGATTTGCTTGCTCAGAGTCGCAGCGAATCAGTGGTCGCTCGGGCTCGGCTGCTTGGTGCTCGCTATTGGTGGCTGCCGGCCGGATGCGGGCACGACGGCGCAACACAGATTGCAGCTCTGCCTCTGGTCTCCGCCTGTCCGCAGTCCGCTCCGCTTCTGAATGACTGAATCGCCTATCAGGATCGCGTGCGGGGAACCGGAAGCGACGCCGACGCGAGTAGCGAGGCCGGCCGGATGCGGGCACGACGGCGCAACACAGATTGCAGCTCTGCCTCTGGTCTCCGCCTGTCCGCAGTCCGCTCCGCTTCTGAATGACTGAATCGCCTATCAGGATTGCGTGCGGGGAACCGGAAGCGACGCCGACGCGAGTAGCGAGGCGTGAGCCCCCCCCCCCCCCCCCGTTCTGCCTCTGCATGAGAGATTGGTGAAGCTCAAGGTCTTGGTCTAGTGCTGATCTTGCTGCCTTTTGTAGACTTGAGTCTCTTCTTCTCCTTCACTTTCTCACTCTAGTTCATCCTTTCCTCTTTCTTGTTCTTCATTCTAGAGAGAGAGGGAGTGAGGGAAATAAGAGGGGAGTGAGTGGAGCTGAGACTAAGCTGCTGGGGTATGCATCCATTTCGTGCTGATAGGTGGGCCTTGTCCCATAGTGGACAATAGCTCACTTTCCACTCAATCTACTATATTTGCTATTTTATCGGATGGTCCGATAGGTTCTTTGGACTGTCCAGTATTCTCTGTCCTTGCTCAGATGAATCATAGTTCAGGGTGCTTGATTTTAGGGATAATCTCAAGATTTACACATGTCTAGTCTTGCTTCCGATAAGATAAGGAATCCATGTCAAGGTCCTTGTGAGATAGTTACTAACGATATCTGCTGGTTGGACCTTCGGTTGACCGGAGTTGGATGTCACACCCTGTGTTTGCATCATAATAAAAATCACTAAAAATTTGAACTTTTTAAAATTTCACAACAAACTAAAACCTTGACTATTTAGTTTCTGCAAAACCATTTTGAAAATATATTTTCCTAAAAACCCTGCACTAAAAATTCACCATATGCATTTAGGTTAGAATGTGTGGAATGATGAAATGACTGTTTGAATGCTTGATGCTTGAAATGTTGATTGTATGTTTGCTCTAGAATTTATTTGGGGCTAAATAATTCTCCTTGGCAATATCCCCTTGATATTCTCCACCCGAATAATTTCATTGATCTCTACCTTGACTTACCAAGCTCCCCATATTTCAAATTCCCTTGAAATCTAATTCAAATCATGCATTTGTGCTTAGTTTATTTTCTAGGAAATGGAAAAAGGATTTCATAATAGGAAAATGGACGCGGGCTCAATCCAGCCCTTCCCCTCGGCTTGGCTTGCCTCCTCCTCTGTTTCACCTTCGCGATGGCCATGACCAACCTAGCCTGCGCTCACGCTCTCACGCATGGGCCAACCCGACCGCTTGGCCTAGCACCAGAACAGCCTGTGCCCCTCCCCTTCTCCTCTCTACCTCGCTGACACGGTGGCCCCACATGTCACCATCGTCTTCAACCCGGAGTCGACGACAATACCGCATTGAGCTCCATCGCCCATAGCCGCACCACTGCCTCGCCCGCACCGGGATGGATAAGATCGAAGCGCCACGGTCCCCATGAAGCTTCGCGGCACCTTGTCCCCGCCATGTGGTGCCCCCAGGGTAGACAACTGTCACCACCACCATGAACGCACCCTGGACCTAGCTCACTGCCAGCCAAGCAAATGGATGATGACGCGCTGTTGCAAACCGCCTTAGTAGTTTGAACACTTGCGCGGGAAAAGAGAAACTTGGCGCCTGCGAAACCGAGCGCACGGCAAGAAAATATCTCACCGGCGCGAACCGACTTCGTCGCCTATAGATAGGCATCCCGCGAGCTTCTCCGCTTCAACCATCACCACCACGAGCTCCGCCTAGTTCGGGAACACTTCATCTCCCCCTTAGTTCCTCCTCTCCTCTCTTCCTCAGAGCGCTAGCCCAGTTTCCCCCAACTTGGTTCGCCTCAGCCGCCATTGGTGCGAGCTCCAAGCTCTCCCTCTCTAGTCCACCATAGATCAATAGGGCTAACTAGCAAACTTCTAAGCCTCCCCTTTACCTCCGCCACCTATGGCTAGCCCTCCAAACCACCCAGGTTGCTCTACCATCGGGAGTAGGCCACCGCCGTGCCGCCATTAGGGTCGTTCGTCACCAGCAAGGTATGGTCGGACTCGGTGACCTCCTCTACACGCTCACGGACACACTGTGATTACTCGCCACCTCCCCTTCGCTCACCAAAACGCTCCACAAGGCATCGGCTCATCGCCGCGCCGTCGCCGCAACCTCGGTGAGCCGCCATCGCCGCCACGAGCACCCACGATCACTGAGGATTCCTCCAACCGCTGCGAAATCACCACCTAAGCAACGGCCACTGCGTGCCATTGCGCTCTGGCCACCGACGTTGCCGGCAACGCCAACTCCAGCGAGCTTCTCTGCCCTGCTCGGTGTCCGTCAACGCGCTGACGCCACCGTACCGTTATCGTCGTCCTCCGTCCTCCCTCTTCCTCTATCGAGTGGGCCCTACCAAAATGGCATCCATGCCCGTTAAGACGGGTGGAGCCAAGGATGGCCCACGTGGCAGTCACCGCGATCTCTGTCTGCCCTCCCCCTTCCTCTGTGGACTCGGTCCACGTGAACCAGAGCGAGTTCACGGCACAATGAAACACCCGGTGCACCGCACAGTACCAACCGGCTGACCCCGCCCACACTGGCCCACACGTCAGCCCCTGACCGAGAGAAGAAAACGCTATGTACACCCGAGCAGTGTATACGGAGAAGTAAAATTCCATTTTCCCTACATAAAAAATTCCCAGAAAATTCCTAGATAAACTAGGTACACCCCAGATCCTACCCAAGCTCTTTCATACCATTTTCATTATTCTAATTTTCAGAAATATTTTTCAAATTATATTCCACATATACTTTTTCTATTAAACCTTTGATAAATCATATCTTCTCCATCCTAACTCCAAATTACTTGATTCTTCCACCAAAAATCTTCTAAATTCAAGCTCTACTTATTCATGCCCTTTGTTCTATTATTTGGTGCCCATTTAAATTCTAGTTTGATTGTTTTCTCTCTTTCTTACATTTAAATTAAATACCAACTATAGTAGTAGCCCATCACCGTAGTAGTAGCTAACCCCATATATTCACGTATGTGTGTGCACGACGACACATACTCGAATATAACCACATCCAATCACCTAAAATAATAAGATGTGTATACATACATGGATATGCCCCATGTATAAACACATATGCACTCGGGCATACGCCTATGTATGACTAACTTTATATCCCGCTCCTTTTTCCATCCTAACTAATCTTGGGCACATACATATGCATGTGCGTATGTGACACTAACCCGGTGGACCTATAGAAGTCAGACAAGTCATCTATGATGACTTGGTCAGGCTTTGTCTTTTAGGTTCACATAATAGTGTAACCTAATAATAATGTGGTATGGTTTTCCATCAGGGAACCATTCCGCACTAACATAACCCGTAGAAGCCCCACACTATGGATGAAATCCCTTAATCCAAACCTTACTTCCAATTGACATGATAATGATAACCTTAGATAATGAACCATCCACCGAATAGGGCCAACCCATCTAGGACCGTTTCTTTTCCTTTTATTAGTTATGCTTGTATTACATGCCTTGCTTGTTATTTTCCTTGTTGTGTTTTCTTGCTTGTCGATGCTAGACTGTGTAGGATAAAAGACGTGGAGATAATTCGATGGAGTCCAGAAGACCGAAGCAGGAGACATAGGGATTGAAGAAGGATATGATCATCAGCGAATGGAGTCAAGTCCTAATCCCCACCTACCCCTTCCCTCCACATTATATACCATTCCTTAATTTCCCCCCTTCTACCACCACCACATTTTGCTAGCCTCCACCATAAACCCTCCACTCTCCATCTCCACTATTGACGGTCATTAACATTAATTATAAACCATCAATATATCCTACATATATACTTAATTCCATCACTAAACATAGGTCTAGGGGTTTAAACTAATAAATTCCACGAGCTTTGGTGAATATGTGAATGTAGGAGGATTTAATCAGAAAACAAGCAAGGTGGACCCAATCGTCAGAGCAAATCATGTTTATCCACGATGAAACCAACTTAAGAAGACTCTAGAACCATCTATAAGGCAAACCACCGAGACCCGACCCCACTTGTCAAAGGGGGAGGCCGACCGGTGAAAAGATCCTGATTTTCCACGAAGGGAAAATCCACAGATTCGAAACATAACATGATAGTCCCAGGTGATCATTCCATCACATTATCGAATAACAGTCGATATCACAAGTCATACATCGAATATCTATTTTATAGAGAGTACAAATAGCAAGGTTTACTCATTATTACATCACCATTTGGTGGAATCACTTAGAGCACACAACATCTGGAACAACATTAGGTAGAACAACAGTGGACGTCGACTCCATCTTCACGAACCAAACTTGAGCATAGGACAATACCTCTAATCCTTCTAATCTCCGTTGTCGTTGTCGTAGGTAACATCCAAAACCTACCAAATATCTTTTAGTATGATTTGTACTGGCCACTGGCTCCCACCCTATGCTTTGTGGTAAGTGGAATGCAACGGTAGAGCAAAAGGCCTATATATGGTTGTAGGTTTCCTATGCAAGTTCATCCATATTTTATAATGGTTCATCAAGTTTTAACCCATCTCATCCACACGTTCACCCATCCCATCACACACATCTCACCACACTTTCACTCTCTAGGCGGCAAGGAGGACTCCCTCTTGTACCTTGCCTTATCAGCTAGCAGCTAAAGTCCAACAAACCCATGGGGAGAGAAGAAAAGACTTCACTCTCTAGTCAAGTGAAATAGTAACATAGGAAAGGTCCATAGCTAAAAAGATGGCATATGTATCGATCGATCAACCATATACTCTATAGAGGTTTACACTACCATCAGATCCACCGTCATCGACGACCGTCGTCGTCTAGGCTGATTTCGGCTGCTTTCTAGTCTAGAACGATACCATCTTGCCACTTAGCCCTGAGGCACCCCGGATTTCTTCAGCACGCTAAGACTGTGAAACATAAATATTAGGCCCCACAAGTGGTAATACGCACCTAGAAGGGTTCGGGAATCCAACATCCTCACCCCCACACTGTCAACTTACAACCTAGCAGTAATGGCATTGCCTAGATTAGTCCACAACCGTCTCCTCCCTAGAGAGGAGCAGATGGGGTGCAAGGATTCCTATGAACCGGTTTGCAGAACATATAAGTCCTTAGGGTGACTGAACAAGACATCTTCACAAAAGGGGGGTTTTGACACCCCGTGCTTCAACAACACCTCTACTCTGGGGATTCGTCCCATGAAGAACACTCCTCCCTAGAGTCTATACCTCAAATCGGTACCCACCATAGGTACAACTCTCAAGGAGCGCTTAGGTCACACTCTAGCAAGACTTGCTCAACAGCTCATCATAGAATCCTGCTTGGTCGACACAACCCTCACCACACACCCAAGATGCACGCCAAGATCTTCCCAAGTTGTTATCACACTATTTCCACATTATCGGCACCAAGTGCCTTAGCCACTCACAAACAATCCTCCACCAAGCATCACATCATAGATATAATGCGCAGTAGAATCAAGTAGTAAGCAGTAAGGGAGCATCTAGCCTAACAGAGGGTGTGCAAGGGTTATGGTTGCGTCAAGGTAAAGGCTTCAAGCAATTCTACCATGCAACCTATCATAGTTCAATTGCATAAAAATAGAGCACTAGTAGCTACATTATTGCATGTCTAGTAGGATTCTATGAAGTTGGGTGGGACATGGCACCTGTAGGCAAGTCATTTCCTAGTTCCTCGGTGTAGTTGGGGTCATACTCCTTAGTCTACGAGTCCTCTAGGTCTACCAAATGAGACATATAGCCATGATAAGAGACTACTATAGATGATCACAAAGAAGCTCAATCACAAACCTATGATGTAGAGCTCATTTTTAGAAAAATTTGGACTCTAGTTTCATATTTTTCTGAGGTTGGATGAATTTACTATGAATTTTCTAAGTTTAAATCATATTTTGAAAAAGAAAAAGGATAGGATAAATCAGGGGCTGACATGTGGCACGTTGTGATTGGGCGAGGCAGCTATGATCACTTACAAGTGGGGTTGGTCAATGGTCTTCATTGATCGGTCAACGTTCAACTTTGACTAGGCCCGGACTGGCCTAGTGGGCCGGATTCTAGGCCAAGTTGGGCCGGCCCGGCCCGAACATGTGTCACGCGCCTAGGCTGTCCATGTGGCTTCGTGGGCTGCTATTGGGCTCACGTCTATGGGCATGGCTCATGGTGGTCCAGGTGGTGTGGGTCCATGGACCATAGAGAGGGTGCATGGTGGACCGCGTCCACTCCTCTTCCTCCTTGGCTCACGGTGCATCAGGTGCATCGAGTGGTGCAGCGCGATGGCTCCTTCCTCTTCCTTGGCTGCTTCTCTTGATCGAGGCGAGCTTGCATAGCCACGCTATGGTGGCTCAGCGAGGCTGTAGAAAGGGTCTTTGGCATCGTGGGCTCATGACGAGCATACTGAGGGGCTAAAGAGGGCACCTTGGGGTCTCAAGCAGCTAGCGTTGGCTCCACGGCAGACGGTGGTGGCACAGGGTTGACAGTTAGGCACCCCTGGTGCATCGGCTAGGCTTTAACGACCTCCGTTGGCCTCCTTGGCTTTGGTGGGCGTGACTACATCCTCAGACATGGCTCTAGGGCTCCATAGCGACTGCTACGGTGACGGCGGTCATGGTGGACATGGCGACACTGTGGATGAGCATGGTTGGGGCAAAAAAGCACTAGTCTTTCTTGTGATTGGGGTCACGGTTGGTCTATAGGAGGCAGCGTCGGTGACCAAAGTCCACAGTGGAGTTTGCTATGAGGTGGCGGACACGGTGGAGCTTCAGCGAGCTCTTGGCTTCGGGGAACCTAGGGCCCTAGGGGTAGGGTAGGTTCTAGGCTCATCCATCTACATGGCTATGCTCACGGGGTGAAAGCAGACATCATCGTCCCCTCCTCGCATCGCGAGGCATATGGAAACATCGATGGCACAGCGACCGCATGGGGACGTTAGGACTCCAGCGAGGTGAAGGTGGCAAGTGTCTCCTAGGGCTCTTTACTGATGATCGGTTAGCGCGGGGTGTGTCCCTTGACGAGGCAAAGCTCGTCGAGGTGGCTTTTCTATCTCTACCATCTAGCTATGGGCAAAATGGCTCCACCTTGGCCGTGCTCTGGCCATGGCCAATGCGCTTGGTGCACATGTAGGACACCAACATTCCTAAGCCTCCAAGGCTCGGCAAGGCCGCATGAGTGCTCATGAAGGTGCGTATGGGTGCGTTATGCTCCAAGGTGGCCAAAAGCATGGCCTTGGGGCCTCCCAAGTGGGGAGACCATGTCAGCAGACATGGTCACAGTGAGGAACGGTGAGCAGGGGATGCAATAGGGCTCACCGTGGGGCTTGGGGTGGTAGGCTAGCAGTGCAGAGGTGAGTTGTGGCTGTGACGAGGTGAAGCAATGCCAATAGAACCGCGATGACGACGAAGACGAGCGATGTCATCCTTGGCTTCGGTGGCTTTCTAGTGGCTCCAATGCTCCTTCTTCCTCCTTCTCCTCCCTTCTCGTCCCTTCTTCTTTCTCCTCCTTGGCTTGGTGTGGAATGGGTGAGGCCATAGAGTGGCAGCGAGGTGAAAGAAGGGCACTAGGGCTCCAGGGGAGACCTTTTATAGGCGGGCATGGCCATGGAAGGGTGGTGGACGGCGGGAGGCGATGGAGGGGCACATGTATGGTGATCAGGTGCCTAGGCTAGGGTTTTGGGGCATACAGGGTGGTTGTGCGGGTGCTCGCACTCCCAATTCAAATCCCCTAGTAGTCAAAAAGATGGATGGGGTGGTGTTAGCCAATGGGGCCATGGCAGTGACATTAGCATGGCATGACTATTGTTGGGGGAGGTCCGGGGGTGCCGCGGATTGTGGATGTGGCGTCCATCCTTGGGTGCACGTCCAATGGCTCAAGGGCAAATGGCGGTGATGCAAGGCCGCGACCTTGGAGGCTCTCACCGGCTAGATGCTTTGCCTCGATAGGGAAAAAGCAGAGGAGAGAGGAAATGAAGAGGATGACAAGTGGGTCCCACAAGGCCCACATGTTAGCGTCGACGAGAGAAAAAGCAGGGGCGTGGGCGAGCGTGAGCTAGGCCGGTTGGCGATGCGCGCAAGTAGGGGTAGGCGTGGTGCTGGGCTACGAGGCTAGGCCGGCTGGGCTGCTTTGGTCCTTTCCTTCTCTTTCCTTTTTCCAAACCCTTTTCTATTTCCTATTTCCTACTTCTATTTACACCTTGTACACCTATACATGTATACAAGTGTTGCCAAACACATATACATCCTTGTGGGGTCCACTAGGGGTCATCTAGGGTTTTAGGATCTGTTGACACCGTTTTTTGCACGTGTCAAAATAATCGGAGTGGACTAATCGGCAAGGGGAAAGTTATTGAATACTTTGATAGCCAATGAAAGCCAGTTTGTAAAGATGGTTGCCGATAGCTGGTGATGGTCGATGTAAAGGTTGATTTGGACTCGGGCGTTGCCGATGAGGTTGGAGGTGTTATTGCCGATGAAACATGGAGTATGCCGATGAAGGGAGGCTTGAAGACTACTGCCGATGAAACAGGGAATATGCCGATGAAGGAAGACTTGAAGACTACTGCCGATGAAATAGGGAGTATGCCGATGGGAAGGAGGACGGTGAGATTTCCATCGTAATTGAGGCGGACAGGGAAATAGATAGGAGTTGATTTCCTTTTCTGTATTTGTTAGGTTATGATTCATGTAAGAGTCACGTGTTTCCTTAGATATGGGATTGGTGTCCTAGTTGTGTTTGGTTGTGTCTCTTTAGATCAGGGTATAAATATGGAGTAAGGGGCAATGTAATAGAAATATCAATCAATATCAAAACCAATTTTTACTCCTATTCGCATCTATTTACTTTTCGGCGACTTCGTCAATTTGCATATTTTTCCTTTTTTTACGAGTTCTCATTGATTCGGCGAGCTGCATCGCTTCAGTGCGACCTTCGGCGATTCTCGAGTTCCGCGTGAGCACCTCTTGGCCGTGACTTCCGGGCGTATCGCTGTTGTCAGGACCAAAGTGTTCGTATCTTCATCCTTGTCGATTAGCAGGTCAAATCGACTGGCACGCTTTGGATATCGATTCGGGTATTAGCCCTTTGTGTTTGCAGATCACTTTTGCATCAACACATCTTTTGGCACGCTCGGTGGGACAGATCAATCAATATGTTCAATTCCGAGATCGATTCAGGGAACATTATCGCAGTATCAGAAGAAGATCTCAAGGAAGAACAGAGGCAGGCTATGGAAAAGGCTGTAGAAGAATACAAGCAGCTTTGTCTGAGATCGTTTAGCTTGAACAAGAGTGGACAAGTCATCCAGAAGCAAGATTTGCCGTTGCCTCGGCAGGTTACCTTTGACTCCAATCCTGGTAAACTTCAAGAGATGGTTAATTCTGCAGTAAATCATGCTTTGATTAATCATTCCAATGTGCTGTCCAATACTGTTCATAATGCTGTGGTTCGAACTCTCAAAGAAGGACAAGCGGCACCACATTACGTTGGGCCTGCCTATCATCAACCAGAGTCGGCATCTGTCAAAACTCCATCGGCTCCTTCGGCCGTTGTGGGTACAGAAGTTACTTCCCCTCCAGTATTGGTAGGCTCACCTAATATTCAATCTACACCGATACAATCAGATCAGGTACTACCAGGAGGGCGAATTCAGCTTAATACAGATCTATCGGCATCAGCTATGTCAGGCCCTGTGTCTCAGAATAGCCAGATTCCTACTAATTGGTGGGGATATGGCATGCCTCCAGAGTCATCTGCTTTCAATCCTAGATTGCCTCAAGTGTTTGATGCAGTAGGAAGAGCGCCTATATCATCGGCCGTTTCGCCGATGGCTCAAGTGCCTCAATATGCCGCAACTACTTCTATGCAACCAACTCCAGGAGGTTTCCAGATGCCTATGGTTCAAACATTCAATTCAAGTCCATCGGCGAGCTTACTGCCGATGCAGCAGAAAGCCCCTGCTATGAGTCAAACTGGGGTTCAGTTCATGCCTCAAACCAGTTATAATTATCCAACAATATCAGCAAATTACCAGCCATCGGTAAGTTTTGTACCGATGAGTTCTAATAATGATTGGTCAGGACAGTTACCTGTTCAACATACAGTTCAGCGAAATCAGCAGGTTGCAGGGATTCAACAAGGTCATATGCAAGCTAGTTTCCAGAATCAACCATCGGCGGCCCAGCCGATGAATCCTTTCCAACAGGCTAATGGACCACAAGTAACGGCAAATATGCCGATTGCTGGAGATCGTGGGCTACAAAGATATGTGGAGGGATGTCCGCAGGCACCTCCTGTAGAAATTCAACCAGTTCGTCAGCAGGAGGCTGATGCTTTTTGGGCCAATAAGATAGCAGAAATTGTGAAGGATCAGTTTGGGATAAAGCCCAAGGTCAATACTTATTCTTATCGAACTCCATACCCTCCTGCATACGATTTAATTCCTCTCCCAAATCGGTACAAGGTACCGGATTTCACTAAATTCTCTGGGCAAGATGATACATCAACAATGGAACATGTCAATCGCTTCATTATTCAATGTGGAGAGGCAGCTAACAGAGATGAATTAAGAGTTCGATTATTTTCATCATCTTTGTCTGGATCAGCATTTACATGGTTCATTTCATTACCACCAAATTCTATTATTACTTGGGTTGATCTAGAAAAACAATTCCATAAGTATTTCTTTGCTGGAATCCATGAAAAGAAGCTTACCGATTTAGTAAAATTGAGACAGCGTAATGATGAATCGGTAGAGAGCTTTGTACAAAGGCTACGAGATGTAAAAAATAAGTGCTACAGCCTGGTGCTGGATGATCGGCAGCTTGCCGATCTGGCTTTCCAAGGGTTATTGCCACATCTTAAGGACAGATATGCTTCTCAGGAGTTTGAAAGCCTCAGTCATCTTGTGCAAAGGATCTCTGATCAAGATACTAGGGTTTTTGAACCTAAAAAGAACTGGAATAAAAAGGTATCATTTGTTGAAGAAGTAGGAGATTCTGACTCTGATGAAGAACCAGTTATCGGCTTAGCTGAGTGGGTTAAGAATAAAAAGCCGATATCATGTCCCTTTGGTCAAAAAGAGCCAGAAAAATTTACCTTTGATATCACCAAGGCCGATAAAATATTTGATCTTCTGCTTCAAGAGGGCCAAATTAAGCTGTCACCTAATCATGTGATCCCATCGGCAGAAGAGTTGAAGAAGATTTTGTACTGCAAATGGCACAATGCAACTTCACACAGTACAAATGAGTGCAAGGTATTCAGGCAACAGTTACAATCGGCTATTGAATCTGGGAGAATTAAGTTTGGTACTTCCAAGACCCAGAAGCCGATGAAAATTGATCAACACCCTTTTCCAGCAAATATGTTGGATGCCAAAGGAAAGACCAAGGTATTGACGTCAGAGGCTGCTGAGAAAAACGCGTCAGTGGACCCCCAATATCGGATAACTACCGATGATGCAAAGAGTAAGGGTTTGCTAGGAGAAAGCAGTAGTTCCAAAAATCCTCCTCGACCTGGCATTGTGATTACTCATCGAAGGCAGCAGGAGGGTTGGCGTCAACGTAATGACCGATATCGACAACAGCAAGAAATGAGACGTCAGGAAGAATGGAATCGACATAAAGATCATTGGAGATGTCCGTTTTTCATCCATTGCTGGGAAGAAGGTATTAAATTGCCAACTGTTGAAAATTGCCCTGAGTGTAATGGTTATTACGGAGTCAATCGTTCAGAAAGGAGGTTTCAACGTGGTAATCAGGGTTTGTCTATCAACGAGCCGATCAGAGGCAGAGCATCAGTGCATGATCGGCTGGGGGGCAGACTTAGTGTACATGAGAGGCTTGGTAAACGCGCTGGATATTTTCCAAGGAATCAAGAGGAGCTTGAGGAGATGGCAAACGCAAGAGTTCCCGATGAGGAAATATTCTACAGGGACCCTAATATACGTCATGTAGAACCAACTAGGACTTGTTATCAGCCGGTTTGGAAAACCAAGTTTCCTCGATGGTGCCCAGAGGGTCTGACAAAGACGCAGAGAAGGAGGATGCAACGTGAGCGTCAGGAGGATTTATACCAAGAGGAAAATTCCTCCAATGAAAGGCCTGGTCATCAGCAGTGGCAGGTAAAACATAAAAATAAGGGTCCATCGGCAGATGTTAATATGGTATTCATGTTGCCGATGGAGTTTCTGGCACTATCTGATAATGAGGAAGAAGTTGTTCTCTCTGATCAAGTAGCTCAGCTAACACTAGATCCAATGATGGCTGTTTTTGAGAAACCTACCGATGACGAGAGACAGCATCTTAAGGCTTTATTTGTGAAGGGCAGAGTTGATGGGCAGCCTGTGTCTAAGGTACTTATTGATGGAGGGGCTGCGATTAATATTATGCCTTACGTGATGTATCGGAAACTTGGTAAAGGAGATCAAGACTTGACCAAAACCGATATGATGTTGAAAGATTTTGAAGGCAATGTGTCACCGGCTAAAGGGGCAGTGTGCGTTGAATTGACCATTGGTAGCAAAACCTTGCCAACGACGTTCTTTGTTATCAACGGCAAGGGTGCTTATAATCTGCTTCTAGGGAGGGATTGGATTCATGCTAATTGTTGTGTTCCTTCTACAATGCATCAATGCCTCGTACAGTGGATTGGGGATAAGATTGAGGTCGTCCCTGGTGATTCTTCTTATATCATCGCATCGGCAGAATCAGATACTTATGAGCGAACTAAATGCATATCAGGAGAAGCTTGGGAAAAAGAGTTCCTTAGAGTTGCTGATTATGAAATTCCACCGATCCAAGCAGTCGGTTCTGAAGAGGAGTTTTAATGGATAGGTTTGCCGATGATGGAAAATTAGGTCAAGGGTTCACATCGGCAGATGATTTAGTAGAAGTAGATATCGGTGATGGTGATAGGTCGAGACCTACTTTTATTAGTGCTAAGTTAGATTCCAAGTGTAAGCAGCGAATAACAGATTTGTTAAAAGAATATAAAGATTGTTTTGCTTGGGATTATACTGAGATGCCTGGATTAGACCGATCGATAGTTGAACATCGGTTACCTATCAAATCTGGATTTCGGCCACATCAGCAGCCAGCGCGCCGATGCAACCCTAATGTACTTCCTGACATTAAGGCCGAAATAACTAAATTAATTGAAGCAAAGTTTATTCGGCAATGTCGATACGCAGAGTGGATCTCTAATGTGGTTCCTGTTTATAAGAAAAATGGAAAACTTCGTGTTTGTATTGATTTCAGGAATCTCAACAAAGCCACACCGATGGATGGCTATCCAATGCCGATTGCTGATTTGTTGATTGATGCTGCGGCTGGACATCAAATTATCAGCTTCATGGATGGTAATGCAGGTTACAATCAAATATTCATGGCTGAGGAAGATATTCCCAAGACTGCTTTCAGATGTCCGGGACATGTGGGGTTGTTCGAGTGGATAGTCATGACGTTTGGTTTGAAAAATGCCGGTGCTACTTATCAAAGGGCTATGAACTTTATTTTTCATGAGTACATCGGCACATTAGTGGAGATCTACATTGATGATGTAGTGATTAAGTCTGGAGATATCACAGCACATTTAGCCGATCTGCGAAAGATACTGGAGTGCACAAGGAAGCATGGATTGAAGATGAATCCTAATAAATGTGCATTCGGTGTATCGGCAGGACAATTCTTGGGTTTTTTGGTGCATCAGCGGGGCATTGAAATCAGTAGGAAGTCTATTGATGCAATTAACAAGGTGATTGCTCCTGCCAATAAGACTGAATTGCAATCTTTGATCGGTAAGATTAATTTCATTAGAAGATTCATATCTAATCTGTCGGGTAAGATCAAGGCTTTCAGCCCACTACTTAAATTGAAAGCTGATCAGGAATTTGTATGGGGAGTTGAACAGCAATTAGCCCTTGATGAAATTAAGAAATATTTATCAAATCCTCCAGTGCTAGTTCCACCTCAACATGGGAAGCCTTTCAGGTTGTATTTGTCAGCTGATGATACAGTTATCGGTTCAGCTCTTATTCAAGAATTTGAAGGGAAAGAACGTGTTATTTATTATTTGAGCAGAAGATTAGTGGATGCTGAGACGAGGTATTCGGCCATCAAAAAATTATGTCTGTGTTTATACTTTTCTTGTGTCAAATTAAGGCATTATTTGTTATCTGCCGAATGTACGGTCATATGCAAAGACGATGTGGTCAAGTATATGCTGTCGATGCCGATATTAAGTGGTAGAATCGGCAAATGGATTTTAGCATTATCAGAATTTGAACTACGCTACAAATCAACTAAGGCAGTTAAAGGGCAAGTGATGGCTGATTTTGTCACTCAGCATTGTAATACGGTGGATTCTCTGGGGATTGCTCCCTGGACACTTTTCTTCGATGGGTCCACATGTGGTGAAGGGGCAGGTATCGGCATTGTGTTAATTTCACCTCAAGGAAAGAAGTATGAGTTTTCATTGCCGATTGTTGCTACAGCGACAAATAATCAAGCTGAATACCAAGCCTTGATAAAGGGGTTAGAATTGCTGAAGGAGATACGTGCCGATGTTGTTGAAATCTTTGGTGATTCTATGCTAGTTATAAATCAATTGGCTGGAATTTATGAATGCCGAAGTGAAGCTTTGATTTCGTATTATGAAAGGTGTTTGCAATTATTGAAAGGATTTAGAGATTTTCGTCTTGAACATATCTCTCGATTGCATAATGAGGAAGCTAATCGACTAGCTCAGCATGCTTCAGGGTATCAGCCTATTCAGGAAGTGCTAACATCGGCAGTTGATACCGATGACTGGAGGAAGGAGATTGTCGATTATTTAAAGGATCCATATAGAAAGGTTGAGAGACGTATATGGTTCCAAGCTACCAAATATGTGCTCCTCGATGATGAATTATATTATCGAACTATAGATGGAGTTTTACTCAGATGTGTTAGCAATGATGAATCGAAAAGCTTGATGGGTGAAATTCATGAAGGAGTATGTGGGGCACATCAATCGGCTTTCAAGATGAAATGGATGATCAGAAGGAATGGGTACTATTGGCCGACTATTCTTGAAGATTGTTTTAAATATTTTAAGGGATGCCAGGGGTGTCAAAAGTTTGGTAATATTCAAAGAGCGCCTGCATCGGCTATGAATCCTATAATCAAACCATGGCCGTTCCGGGGATGGGCTATTGATCTCATTGGTCAGATTTATCCGCCATCAAGTAAAGGACATAAATTTATTCTGGTTGCTACCGATTATTTCACAAAGTGGGTTGAGGCAATTCCTTTAAAAAAGGTGACGTCGGTCAATATGATTGATTTTGTGAAAGAGCATATTGTTTACCGATTTGGTATTCCTCAGACTATCACTACCGATCAGGGCACTATGTTTACATCAGGAGAATTTGATGAGTTTGCTGTAGGTATGGGAATTAAAATTTTAAGTTCTTCTCCATATTATGCTCAAGCTAATGGTCAAGCTGAGGCTTCTAACAAAGGGATCATCAAACTCATTAAGCGCAAGATTGAAGAAAATCCTAGGAGGTGGCATACAGTATTAAATGAAGCCTTGTGGTCATATCGGATGTCATGCCATGGTGCAACCAAAGTAACGCCTTATCAGTTAGTATATGGACACGATGCAGTATTGCCTTGGGAAATTAAGGTTGGCTCTAGACGAATACGTTATCAAAATCAGCTGACAACCGATGATTATAATACTATTATGAAGGATGAGTTGGAAGATGTGGCGGGTCATCGGTTAAGGGCTTTAGTTAGTATCGAAGAAAATAAGAAAAGAGTAGCTAGATGGTATGACAAGAAGGTGAAAGTAAAAGAGTTTGCCGATGGAGATCTGGTCTGGAAATTGATTTTACCGATTGGGACTAAAAGTTCAAAGTTTGGAAAGTGGTCTCCTAATTGGGAAGGTCCATATCGGATAAATCAGTCTGTTCCTGGTAATGCATATATTTTAGAAACCCTCGAAGGGGTTGTGTTTCCCAGAGCGTTAAATGGAAAATATTTAAAGAAATATTACCCTAGTATCTGGACAGATGCATAAAAGTATAAGTGCCGATAACAGTACTATCGGCTAGAATTATGCATGGGTGTCAATGTCTCATAAAGTGCCGATACAATAAATAAGATTACACGTTCAACAAGGATTGGATAGCTAATATCGCACGCAGGCGAATCTGGTCGGCCTCCTCCATTTCTTTGATATCGTCATCGGCAGTACCCTCCACAGGCTTGAGTTTTTTCTTCATGGCTAAAGCTTTGCGAGCTTGGATATCTCTTTCTTGCTGAAGGGCTTTGACGGCATTGGGTAGCTGGCTTTCTTCTTGTTGAGCATGAGTTAAGGCTGCATTGATTTCTTTCAATTCAGCCAATAGAGCTACCTTCCTCGCTGATAGATCCAAGATTTTCTGCTTAAGTGCAGCACCCGAAGTCTGCAAGTTGACGATGCCCTTGTGCTTCTCATCAGCGATTTGTTTCAGTTGTAGCATCTCTTCTTTAAGTTGAGCTTGAGCTGCTCTATCGGCAATGCGCTGAGCAGCCCATTGATATTGCAGTTGGCGGCTTTCTAAGTGAGCTGCTGGGAAGAGTATTTCTTCAACATCGGCAGGGACCTGGCCACGAATTGTTTTGAAAATTGCCTTTGCGGGGTCCGAGTCATCTACCAGTTGGGCGGTACCTTGCTGTAGCAAGTTCAGGAGGGTTTCCAACTTGGATTTAGTCTCTGCCGATATTGTTCCCAGTGCAAGGGAAGAACTTGTTTCCTCTCCATCGTCGTCAGAAAGGTCAATGGCAAAGGAAAATAGGCTGTTCGGGGAATCTTGTTCCTGAGAGAAAGACAAGGAGATCAGTCAGGGGTAAGTATGAGTATTGTAAAATCAGATAGGTTGATTGGTTTACCTGTTTCAAGGCAATTTCCTGTGCTTGACTGGAGGAAGCAACCTGGAGTATGTCGTGTGGATCGGCTGAGCTTGCCGATGGGATATCCTCTGTGACTTCATCGGTGGTGGGCTCTTGAGGTATGATGACCGATGACATTGGGGCAGATGTAGGGATCGGCATAGACCTTTGTCGTTTTGGCTGTGCTTCAGTATCTGTTGAAGCTTTGCGCTTTGCTTGGGCATCGGCAACGATTGGCTGGGGGGCATCGACACTTGTTGGTTGTGAAGCTTGGACATCTGGTACGTTTGCCGATGTACCCAATTGTTGCTGCAAAACAAGTGTAAGATATGATATTTAACAGATAAAATGTAAAGTCAAGAAGCTACCTCTGAAGGTTCATCGAAAGAAGTGGTGCTTGATATCGGCGGAATTGCCGATGACGATCCAGTAGCAGCTCTTACCCCCTGATGATTAAGGTTAATACAGTTTGTGATCGGCATAAGTGAAAATAAACAAGGTTGTTACCTTAAAGGCTTTGACCAAGGTTGTAGCAGCGGCCGATGGAGTAGCCCTGGATGTAGCCAATTTGGACTTAGAAGTGATGGTCTTGGTATGAATCTTCTAGTGGGTCAAAGCGGCTAAGGTGGGAGCGTTGTAGCCGATCGGCGATGTTGGGGAAATAGGCCGGAGATTGAAGGGTTTCCCACTTTTACTCACCGATAGTGCTGGGTTGTTAACCTGTTACAAGAGAGTCAGTTACTGATATATGAAGGGAAAAGCAGAAGGGAGTTAAAGGAAACTTACCGCGTCGTCAGGGATGGCATATTCAGGGTCGATCATGTGCCGATATGTGTGAACAGAAGTTGCGAACAGTTGTTCTTTCCACTCTCGCCACCATTGCTTATATGACTCGGTGATGAAAGATATTGGTGTCCAGGTGGATATATCAACATCTGTAGTATCGGCATCGGGGGAGAGTTGTACTACCTTGTTCCAGTCTGTTCCGCAGGTGATTGTTTCCCTGGGTTTGATCACATCGGCAAAGCAGAGTTTGATTGGCAATTGCCCAAAAGCCAATTGGCGGGATACTGCCGATGGGTTGTAAAATTCATATGTAATGTTGGTGTTTTTCCCGCTGCCGAATGTGTTTACTGGAATCGCCCTGGGAGTGATGATAGCCATCATGAGCTCATTATCTTGATTCAGAGTGTCATCGGCAAAGTTGAAAAGAAGGGGGAATCTGTTTTCTTCGTCAATATAAGGCACCCAGGCCCTATGATCACGAGAAAGACCATTGTAGAAGCTTTGAAAGAATCTGCCGATTTGGTCTTCGTTGGCTTCTGTTCTAGGAAGGACAATTATGGCTTCACCAAAATTGAGGGGTGAGCGTGTTGCCGATTCATCATCCCCAAGCACATAGTCTTCAGCAATTTCTCGTGGGAATTGTTGAGCAAAAAAGTCCCATTGCAAACGTTTGTGCATATGGGCATTCAGCCACATGTTGATAAACCACCACGGGCCTCCCAGGTTGCCGATAGGTTCGCCAAGCAAAAGTCTCTGAGACACTTGATGAAGAAGATGATAGGTGGAGCTCAGAAGGTATCGGCCAAGAGGAAACCTTACGCCATTAGCCAAAAGTTCAGCTGCAGGGAGGAAGGCGTTGGTTGGTCCTACTGATCGACCACAGAAGATAAATTTTTCTAACCACATATTCAGGAATGTGGCATGTTCCCTCTGGCTAAGTGTCCCGGTTTTCTGGTATTCTTGAATATATCCTGTCCAACCGCCGATGTTGCGGGTATTCACCCTATATTCAGACTTTCTACCATAGATGGAGCCTTCATCGGTAGTTGAGATGTCCAAGCCAGTAAGCATGTGGACATCGGCAAGGGTAGGAGTAGCTGGGCCATGTCCAAACATAAAAGTATTGGTCGTGTCTGACCAGAAATAAGCAGCTGCAATTATCATTGATTCATTTTTCTGCATATCGGCAATAGAGAGCCTGATGCATTGGTCTAATCTTCGTTCTGCCCAGTATACTTGCATCGATCTATTAACCCTCAAGTACCAATCTTTCCACCCTTTGGTGGTTTTGGGCCAAGATCGGAATGTGTCTTTCCACAAATTCAAAGAGAAATTTTGGGCTCTAAAGGGGATTCTGTTAACCTCTGCATTGATCAGATTGGTTGGATCTGGGTTGCCCATTGGTCCAAGGCATTGGACGTGCGGCTGATCGGTTGGGATAACTAATTTGTTGCGCAGTTCCTAAGGTTATGAAATCCAGAAGACAGAAGAAAGGAAGAATCACCAACTGAATGAATTTGCAAAAAGATCAAAGTAAAAGGTAATGGAAGTGGAACGAACCACGGGGACGTCGAAGTTGATGGCCATTGTCTTGAGGAAGGTGGAGGTACGAGCCGGAAACTTGAAGTTAGCGCCGGAGAAGGGTTCTTGTTGGTTGAGGTCGCGCGGTTGTTCGTCGGAGTCGCCGCCGGAGAGAGAGAATGCCAAGGATTGGAGGCTGAAGATAGAAAATGAGGGTTCCGGAGAAATCTATTTATAAGCCGCCCAGAATAAGGGTATTTTGGACTTATCTCTATGTCGCGCGCATATAGGTCAAGGCGGTTCAGAGGGATATGGTAACTGTTCGCGCGATAATCAGGGGATTGTACAGATGAGTTGATAACAAGTAATCATGACTTGGAAGGGATATCGATACATGATATTTTAATTCTGAAAATGGCAGCATTATCATGTTAAGATCTTGCCGATGGGTTATTGTTTTGGTATCTCAACCATAATCAAGGCAAGAGTGGTTGGCGATTGCGCGATATTTACTGAAATGCGTGAATCAAGATTAGATTTGATTGGATTTGATAGCAAATCGAGTTTTGGCTTGGAGAATGAGTTACGGTAATCGGGCAAAGGCAAGCGTTATCTGGAGTAAATTTCGGAGCATTAATGGTTTTATACTCCGAAATTGGGGGGCATGTGTTGACACCGTTTTTTGCACGTGTCAAAATAATCGGAGTGGACTAATCGGCAAGGGGAAAGTTATTGAATACTTTGATAGCCAATGAAAGCCAGTTTGTAAAGATGGTTGCTGATAGCTGGTGATGGTCGATGTAAAGGTTGATTTGGACTCGGGCGTTGCCGATGAGGTTGGAGGTGTTATTGCCGATGAAACATGGAGTATGCCGATGAAGGGAGGCTTGAAGACTACTGCCGATGAAACAGGGAATATGCCGATGAAGGAAGACTTGAAGACTACTGCCGATGAAATAGGGAGTATGCCGATGGGAAGGAGGACGGTGAGATTTCCATCGTAATTGAGGCGGACAGGGAAATAGATAGGAGTTGATTTCCTTTTCTGTATTTGTTAGGTTATGATTCATGTAAGAGTCACGTGTTTCCTTAGATATGGGATTGGTGTCCTAGTTGTGTTTGGTTGTGTCTCTTTAGATCAGGGTATAAATATGGAGTAAGGGGCAATGTAATAGAAATATCAATCAATATCAAAACCAATTTTTACTCCTATTCGCATCTATTTACTTTTCGGCGACTTCGTCAATTTGCATATTTTTCCTTTTTTTTACGATTTCTCATTGATTCGGCGAGCTGCATCGCTTCAGTGCGACCTTCGGCGATTCTCGAGTTCCGCGTGAGCACCTCTTGGCCGTGACTTCCGGGCGTATCGCTGTTGTCAGGACCAAAGTGTTCGTATCTTCATCCTTGTCGATTAGCAGGTCAAATCGACTGGCACGCTTTGGATATCGATTCGGGTATTAGCCCTTTGTGTTTGCAGATCACTTTTGCATCAACAGGATCTGAACCAATGGTTGGTAACTCACACACAAGCTTGTTTATTAAAGGTTGGTTGATTTTATTAGCAATACATAAAATCAAGAAGATGCAAATCACGGGTGGTTGAAAATGCATATGCCCAACCTTCTACATTGGGTTCTACTTGTTCAACTACAAGGGTGGTTTCCTAGTATGCACACTCACTGTCGACGCAATCTAGTCAGCAGTCTATCAAGGGGTATGCCCGCAGTAGTAGATGGATCAGTGGAGGTGTGCATGATGGGAACTAGATGGTGACACAGAATGCAGGGACAATAATTTAGGCTGGTTTAGGCCATCATCTTGACATAATACCTACGTCCTATGTCTTTGGTGGATTGTATTATGAGATTAGAGATCTAGGGATCCTAGGCTAAGCCTAGGGTTTGTCTCTGTATCCCGACTAGAGGACCCCTACCCCTCCTTATATACTCTAGAGGGTAGGATTACAAGGAAAGTATCCTAGTCGGTTACATGGCAAGTGTTCTATTTAGATTACAATATCTATAGTATCTGATCAGATCTTCTAGGTGCCTTGCGGTATATGCCGAGCAGTGTCGTGCGTCGCAAGTCTTGATGTGGTGGGCTAGACCATCCCTGATGGCATGACCCATGTCCCTTGTCTTGGGTACCTAGGGTTATACCCCCACAGCTAGTCCCCAAGCACCTTGTATCCGCTGAGCAATGCCGTCTTGATCATGTCCGAGCAGTTTAACTTGTAGCCGATCAATAGGAACATGTGTCCGACTAGTTTAACTGGGAACCGAGCAATTAAATCAAACATCTAACTAGTTTAACTAGTCGGCCAACCATGGACTTACTGAAAACCAAGGTTTGCCAGAAGGATATATGGGACTCAAGATAAAATTTAAAAATTCTTCCCCTTAGGAGAAGTGTAGCCACTTAGACTCCATTTGCGAGGTTAGATGATTATCATCCATGACTTAGCCAGGTGAAGTATATCCACTTAGTCCCCGAGCCTGGTGGTAGGTGAATAATTCACGTAGTGCTAGGGTCAAAAAAGAGAAGACTCTAGATGCTAGCCGATCACAAGCAATCCCCAGCTTAGCTGAAAACAATTAACAAGAAAAACTAGTACATGCACCACAAGGTGTAGTGTACACACTATAGTCCCTAAGCCTGCTAGAAGATGAAAAAATAAATCTTGTAGCAGGGTCATAGAATTTTAATGAAAGCTTGCCAACATCATCTATCATGCACTTATCAAGACCCCGGACGTGCTGCCCAAGATCAGCACCCTAATCCGAATAGCATGGAGCAACTTGATAGCACACCAATGAGATGTAGCAAAATCCGACCACCAAAGAAATCCCTAGCTTAGCTGGCGACAGTACACGAAGAATCCGAACGTCGAGGAGTCCCCAGCTTAGCTAGCGATGCTTGCATGAAGAATCCGAATGTCAAGGAGTCCCCAGCTTAGCTGGCGACGTTTGCACGAAGAATTCAAACGTTGAGGAATCTCCAGCTTAGCTAGCAACGCTTGCATAAAAAATCCGAATGCCGAGGAGTCCCTAGCTTAGCTAGGGAGCCCTAGCATGGCTGACGATAAAGCGACGAACAATCCGACCAGCTGTTTGGCGAAGAATCAAGCACCGAGTAGCCCAACCAACTGGCCGGCGGTGAAGAGAACACCAAGTAGAAGTGAGCGCTGAGTAGTCCAACCAACTGGTCGGCGATGAAGTCCATGAACCTAGCGGTCCAACCAGTTGATTGGCGGAGAAGTCTAACTACCAGGTGGTGCGACCACTCGGACGATGATCCTTTTGTCCTTGTCCTTCCCGGGTGATCCAGCCCCCGAGCGTAAAAAATAAGCTCATTAACTAAACTAGGCCCCTGCAAAACTAATATGTAGAACAAGTAGTACTTGATGTATCTTGTCGAGCAGTTGTAGATGAACGTTATGTTTATTTGAAGTTTGTGTTGATGTTTCACCACCGATAGCCTACCACGGGGGTACCCAGGCGCTAGCTGTCGATGTTTCACCACCGATAGCCTGCCACGGGGGTACCCGGGGTAGTATGTTCGGGCTTCAGCGTATGCGGAACTCAACGGTTAACGCAAGAGACAATCAATTTATCCTGGTTCGGACCCTCGATCTTTGATCGAGTAATAGCCCTATGTCCAGTCGGCGTTAGCCTTTGTGTTGGATTGATTGTAAAGTATTGTGTTGTAAAAGTCCTCCTTCCCTAGGATCCCTGCCCTCCTTTATATAGTCAGGAGGTTAGAATCCTAGTCGGTTTACAATAAGAGTTCCTAGTAGGATTACAGAATACTACTACTACTAAGATTACAGGGGAAGAATCCTAGTTAGACTAGATCTTCTCCCTTCCTTACGGGGTATCCCATGGGTCCTGCACCGACAAGCCCCTGAGCACTTCATGGTTGAGTTCTGGAAGCCTCGTCTTGTTCCTTCTTGTCTTGTCAAGCAGGAACAAGCGTCGTCCGAGTGCTTTCTTGAGCAAAACCGTGTAGCACTTCATGAGATCCTCGCGTGGTGTGTACCTTTTTGAAGAAAAAAGTACTCCCATTTGGATGTAGCCCTCGAGCCTCTTGCTATTTGGCACAAGGAGCTTAAGGGTCTTTTCTTGAAATCGCCCTGATTCTTCGCCGAAGGGCTCCCGAGCATATACCCGGGTTCTTTGTCGAAAAGAGCTTGGATATAGCTATGTCCGGGTTCTTTTTGTCGTGTGGCCTTGAAGTCGTTTGTCTTGAAGAAGTCTTCTAAGTGATGTGCGCTTTTTTGAAGGAAAAAATGCACTCACTGAGTGTAGCCCCCGAGCCTCTTGCTATTTGGAACAAAAAGTTGGAGGGTCTTGAATCTGAGTTGTTCAAAAGAACTGAAAACCTCTCCTATTGCAGCCCCTGAGCATATATCCGAGTTCTTTTGTTCAGAAAGAACTCGGGTGCAGGGTCTTAACATATTCTTAGGTAGTCTGCTATTGTTAGATGTAGTTGTATGGTGGTGGTTGAGTGTAAATGCTGTTTGTTCACGAGTTGTACAATGTTGGTATATCCTTTCGAATATGCTTGTCCTTGAGTACTGTTCCTTCACGCCTAAGTCCTCTTTCATTGAATTTTGTCTTTTCACTGTGTCCTTTGGTAGGTTTGTTCCGCTGGTGCTCCTGGTCCATTTGCACCGCGTCTTTGGCCTATAAATATCCTCCTCCTGTGCTATTTTGATTCATCGAGCATTTTTGTCGCGCGGTCTGAAGTCTCCGTAGTTGAATATGGTAGTTTGTGAAGTAGAGCAGCCCCCAGGCATATTTTACAGTTCTTGTGTATCTTGCCATAGCTGGAGGGAGTCTTGTGATAGGGATTAGAGGTAGGCTAATCCCATAGTAGCATTGTACTTGGAAGTACGTGGCGGTAGTTGGAGGGAGTCTTGTGATGTGGGATACGATCCTTCATCTGGCAGTTCTGGGTTGATCCTCGTCGCCTGCCCTGAGACTGTCCGATGCAGATCAACACCATATCCAACATCACATCAGTCTTGGGTATACAGATGCCTACCGGCCTTCTCTACTCCATGTTGTCCTACCGTGCTGCTGATTTCCGCCTTGGATGCACTACGTTCGTCCTTTGAAGAAAACAGTGTAGCCGAGGGCGGTTTGTTCTACCGAGTAGCAATTTGGAACACGTAGTCGTTCCAGAGCCTAGTCGTGTCCGGGTTTCTCTTTGCTACTTTGCTTGTCTTGGTACCGAGTTTGTTGGGTCTTGTAAGATGTGTAATCTTCTATTTTTGAAACCATTTATAATGGAAAGAATCTTGCCTTCTGAGTTGTCATTCTTTATTCTCCTGATGTCCTGGTTGTTGATGAGATTTTCAAGTTCTTTCTGTAAGGACCGGGTTGTTGCGCTCCTTGTGAGGTAACCCTTCTTTGCTTTATTATTGATGAGTTCTTTTTGTGGTAATATGATAACTCCGCCATGGTGCTGGATGGATAAGTCGGAAATCTGCCCGTTAAACTATACCGTTGTGTGGATTTGAGCCGTCCGTCATTTTAGCTGCGTCGTTAAATGGACCGTTGCGTCCTCATGCCATGTTAAAATGGGTCTGGTGGGCCACGTTTTTACCAGTGTAAAATCTATTTAAAGGCCTTTGTCTTCCTTTTCTTTGGTACCCTGCCTTTGCCTTGAAACCCTAGCCTTTGAAATTCCACCGCCGCCATTGCTGCCGTCGTCTGAGCGCTTCCATCTTAGCCTTCTCTATTCTTAGTGCCCCATTGCCTTTGCTAGTATATGGGTAGTTAGAAGTCGACGAGTAAGTCCCAGGCGACCTTCATCGATGAGGAAGCATCGCTCTCCGTCATCAAAAATCAAGAATTCATAGCGATGAGGGCTGCTCTAAAGATGTAGCCGGCTCCAACAACAACTGAAGATCATCTTCGTGAGCTTGTTAGCGATGGTCTGATTCAGAGCAAGGGTATCACTGATTGGAGAGCTCCAGGCGAGCATCGGGTCCCTGCTCTAAGCCCTGGTGAGATTATTCTTTTTGTCTCCTTTATCCGTGCTGGTCTCTGCCTTCCTGCTTCTGCCTTTCTTCACCGATTTCTTAACTATTTTGGGATTAGCCTGAATCACCTTGCTCCTAATGCTGTCTTCCATCTTTCTGTTTTCGTTCATCTCTATGAAACTTTCCTTGGAATTCCTCCTTCTCTTTCCCTCTTTCGTTACTTTTTTTGCCTGAAGCCCCAACCCCGCCACGATGACACCAATGTTCTTGGTGGCTGTGGGATTCAATTTCGCTAGGGTCTTAAGAGCAAATTCTATGACTATGACTTGGTTGATTCTGTAAGGGATTGGCGTGCTGACTAGTTTTATGCTGCCAACTTGATTCCTCCCCTTTCCGTTCACTCTGGATCTGGTCCCTTGGTTAATGAACGATGGGAAAAGAACCCTTTGATGACTGCCGAGCTCTAGATGATCAAGCCTTTTCTCGAGAGAATTTGCACTATGAAACAGCAGGGCTTGACCGGCTTTGGGATTATTTCAAGTTTTCTTCACCGCCGAGTTCAACCTTTGAAGGAGCGTGAACATTATGGTTTCAAGTACTCTAGGGCGGAGGACCCTTCTTGTATGGTCCCCGCCCTTGAGTTGACCAATGAGGAGGTGCTCGAGCATCTTTAGAAGATGCTGAAAGGAGTAAGAGTCGTCCCGCTTGCTATCCTTGAGTACAGTGCTAGCAACCCACCCTCTGCTGTGAGTTGTTCTTTTCTTACGCAGGAACTTTTGAATGTCTTTTGTCATATCCACTTTTTGCTTAATCTTCCTTGTCTTGTTGTTTTACTCTTTTATAGGAATTGGGGCGTAATTTCGCTGATCCAATTCCCCTTGATGATCTCCCTACAAATGTGGAGGCTAGGGGTAGTCTTGTTGGGGCATCCTTGACCAGTAAGTTTCAAACTACCATGATGCTTCCTGGTGTTTCTTCTGCATTTTCTGATGTATATGAAGAGTATGTTCCTCGTCTAGTTCCTCAAGCTCCTCGTACTTTCAGAAAGAGGGGGCGAGCAGATAGTTCTTCTGCTCCATCTGCTGCCAAGAAGTCTCGCAAGTCGAGTACTCGTCTAGGTACTCCAGTTGTAGCTAGCATGCTCTTTGGTGAGCATATTAATACGCTCTGTCCTTTTGTTGCTTGTTTTTATCTTTGACCGAGTAATTTTGTCCTTTTTCAGCTGGAGCTATGGTGGCCTTGGTTGAGAGTAAGGAAGAAGAGGATGATGATGCTGTAGTAGGCGGTCATCTAGTTCGAGTTCTTCTAGGGTTCCAGCACCAGCCGCACCGCTCCTGTCACAGGGTGGCGGTGATGTTTTTGCCACTGTGGTTCCCCCTGTGAGGTCTTCTTTTGGTTTTATGAAGAAGAAGATAGCTGAGTGAGTGAATTCTGGTTTTATTTCTCTGCTTCTGTTCTCCCTTTTTCTTATTCTTATTGGCAAGTTTCCTTGTCAACTTTCAGGCCTTCGTCTTCCCTAAGCCTCCAGTCGACTTCTTGTCAAACCTTTGGCGCGTCCTTGCGTACTGAGTCTTAGGACTCAGAATGCACGGTCACCGAGGTGGCTGTGCGGGGGACAGAGTCCGCAGCTGTTGATTTGCTAGCTCCTGAGGTGACCGTGGCCATGGCAGCGGGTTCATCTGAGGGATTGGCCATGGCTTCCTAGGAGATTGCCCTGGTCGTGCCTTCTTCGCCTCGGCTGGCTTCTCCCTCTCCTCTTCTTGCTTCTGGTGGTCTGCCTTTAGCTAATGACATGGTGCAGCAATTTGATGCCACTCATCGATTGTCAGAGCTAACCGCCGCCTAGGGAAGCTTATCGACCCTTGCGACTTCTTTTGGGGAAAAGCTCTAGGTAAGTTTTTCTACAGTTCTTTCTTTGGATGTTCATTTTTCTTCTATCCTTATGTCTTATTTTTCTCTCTCTTTTTGCTCAGTCTTTTTCTCATGATCATACCGGCTTCTTTTTCTTGTCTGAGAACGAGAAAAAGTTGTCTTCTGAGGTGAGTACTCTAAAGGCTGAGCTTGACCTCTGTTAGGCCAAGTTGGAGACCGAGCGTTAGATGCATCAGAATAAGGAGAAGGCTCTCCATGCCTGGGTAGTTGAGGCAGAAAAGCAGAAGGATGCAACTGCCCGAGAGGCTTTGGAAAATGTGGAGGGCATGAAGAAAGAGTGCCATGGTATCATGAGTTCTTTTTCGCTTCTCTTTTTATTCAAACTTGCCTTTCTGCTGACTTGTCTTTTGTTGCTTGGTCTAGCTCTCTGAGTTGAAAAGCAAAAGCTCTCGGAGGGTATCGAGGAGATGAAGACACTCGTTCGTACTAGCCATAATAAGGCTGAGGAGGTAATTACTCAAGCTGAAGAAGAACTCATGCTTGCTAAGTTGATTAGGCATGGAGCTAACAGAGATCTTGTGCAGGCCCAAAAAACCATTGAGGACTTGACTGGCAAGTTGGCAACGGCTACTGAGAACTAGAAGGCTTTGTGGAAGTCTTTTCGGTCAGTAGCCGACCTTCTCCGGACTTTAGCAGATGATGGTCATTCTTGGGCTCAGTTCATTCCCCAAGTGCCGACCCATTTCTAGGAGTTCGTGAAGCAGTGTGCCCATCTTTGTACCAGGAATGTTCTCACCTAGGTCCAGGTTCTTTCTCCGGACTTTCCTTTGTCCAAGGTTGCTGATGAAGCCGAGAGCCAAGAGCTTCTAGATGATGTTGAGAAGTTGGAGCCCGAGGTCGATGATTTAGCCAGGAAGATTGTAGATAATCTTAACATTGATGTTTCTTCTCCTGATGACAATGCTTGATGTAGTTGACCTTTGTATTCCAGCTTCTTTAATAAAGCACTATACTTGAAGACTGAATGGAGATTCTTTATTTTTTGTTGATGTCTTCTTTGTCTGTATTTCGTTGTCTCGTAAACAACCTGGCTTAGGTAAATCATTGTCTTGACAAACTTTCTTGATCTATCGAGTGCTTCTGGCTTTAGTTTGTGCCTTGTAAACAACTTGGTATATGTAGATTGATGTTTTGGCAGACTTCCTTGATTTGTCAAGTGCTTGTCTGGCTTTTGTCTATGAGTTGTAAACAACTCGGTATAGATCATTGACAGACTTTGTGTTCTTGTCAGTACTGAAAAGACTTAGGACATCTCTAGCTTCTTCTTTTCAGCTTAACTCGGAGTGTGGTCAGCATCTGGTCCTATCTCTAGTTGCAAAAACATCCTAGGATCGACAAGCCCCCGAGCACTTCATGGTTGAGTTCTGGAAGCCTCGTCTTGTTCCTTCAAGTCTTGTCGAGCAGGAACAAGCGTCGTCCAAGTGCTTTCTTGAGCAAAACCATGTAGCGCTTCTTGGGATCTTTTGAGTGTCACCCTCGAGCCTCTTGCTATTTGGAACAAGGAGCTGGAGGGTCTTTGTCTTGGAATTACTCTGATTTATGCTCAGGCTTAGTTTCAGTCATTTTGCTTTTTGGTTCGGGTGTTAGCTTATTAGCTACCCTCATCGACGGGCTCAAGCATCTTTTCGGCTCTTTTGCTCTCGGTTGGTATGCTCAGGCGTCTTTTCAGCCATTTTGCTTTTTGGTTCAGGTGTTAGCTTATTAGCTACCCTCATCGATGGGCTCAAGCATCTTTTTAGCTCTTTTGCTCTCGACCGGTATGCGCATGCGTCTTTTCAGCCATTTAGCTTATTTGTTCAGGTGTTAGCTTATTAGCTACCCTCATCGGCGGGCTCAAGCATGTTTTCAGCTCTTTTGCTCTTGGCCGGTATGCTCAGGCGTCTTTTCAGCCATTTTGCTTATTTGTTCAGGTGTTAGCTTATTAGCTACCCTCATCGGCGGGCTCAAGCATATTTTCAGCTCTTTTGCTCTCGACCGGTATGCTCAGGCATCTTTTTAGCCATTTTGCTTTTTGGTTCAGGTGTTAGCTTATTAGCTACCCTCATCGGCGGGCTCAAGCATGTTTTCAGCTCTTTTGCTCTCGGCCGGTATGCTCAGGCGTCTTTTTAGCCATTTTGCTTTTTGGTTCGGGTGTTAGCTTATTAGCTACCCTCATCGGCGGGCTCAAGCATGTTTTTAGCTCTTTTGCTCTCGGCCGGTATGCTCAGGCGTCTTTTCAGTGATTTTGCTTTTTGGTTCGGGTGTTAGCTTATTAGCTACCCTCATCAGTAGGCTCAAGCATGTTTTCAGCTCTTTTGCTCTCGGCCGGTATGCTCAGGTGTCTTTTTAGCCATTTTGCTTTTTGGTTGGGCACATTGGAAACAACTCGAGGAAAGCCATAATAAGACATATGTTATCTAGAAAGAACCATCTTTATTGATCATGAACATTGATAAGTCATAATAGTACATATGTTGTCGATGAGCACCATCTTTATTGATCATGAACATTGATCTCTTGTAGCTTGTATATATATTTTCCCTTGAGTTGTTTTCATGCATAGAATCTTCTTAGCTAACTGATGTGCCATGTATTATGGACTTCTTTTCCATCTTCGGTTGTCAATTTGTATGTGCCTGGTTCGGTGACTTTTGTGACGATAAAAGGACCTTCCCATAGACTGAGTAATTTATGGCGTCCGTCAGTTTTTTGTATTCTTCTTAGTACTAGGTCTCTGACTTGTAATGATTGAGACTGGGTATTCTTGTTGTAGTGGCATCTTAATCCTTGGAGGTATCTTGCTGATTGAAGGGTAGCGTTTACTCTGACTTCTTCTGTACTATCGAGTTCTAACCTTTGGGTGTGTTCTGCTTCTCCTTCGTCATATTGTTCTATCCTTGGTGACGTCCAGATCAAGTCAGTAGGTAGTACGGCTTCTGATCCGTAAACCAGGAAGAAAGGTGAGTATCCGGTGGCTCTGCTTATTTGAATCCGTAGCCCCCATACGACCTTGGGTAATTCTTCAATCCATTTTGATCCATAGTCCACTAGTTCTTCATATAATCTTGGTTTTAATCTAGCTAGTATGAGTCCATTAGCCCTTTCTACCTGTCCGTTGGCTTCTAGATGTGCGACTGATGTGTAATCTATTCTAAAACCACAGTCCTGTGCCCAACTTTGGAATTCTACGGCTATGAAGGGAGAACCCAAATCTATGATGATTCGATTGGGCATGTCAAAGCAGTGCATAATGTCTTGGATGAACTCGACTGCTTTGACTATGCTGTATTTTGCGAGTGGTTTGTATTCAATCCACTTGGTGAACTTGTCAATCGCTACGAAACCGCCTTTTGCTTTCTTAAGAGGTCCTACTTGATCTAGCCCCTAGCAGGAGAAAGGCCAAGCGGGTGGGATATAGATGAGATTGTGAGCTAGCACATGAGCTTGTCTTGTGAACATTTGACAACATTTGCATCTTCTGACGAGTTCTTCTGCGTCTTTCAAAGCGGTTGGCCAGTAGTAACCGGTGCGGAATGCTTTACCAACTAGTGTTCTTGAAGCGGTGTGATTTCCACAGCAACCTGAGTGTATTTCGTCTAGGATCTCTTTGCCCTCTTCAAATGAGATGCATTTTACGAGTACTCCTGATGATGCAGCTCTTCTGTATAGCTTGTCTCCTACTAGGACGTAATTCTTGCTTCTACGAACAACTCGGGTAACTTCCTCTTTTTCCACTAGCAACTTATTCTCATAAAAACCTAGGTCCATGAAGTGGTGATTACCAAAATCTGGGTGCCTTTGGCTAAGATTTCAGGGGTTATCTCACTGGGTTGTTTGATAGAGGGAGCTAATAACTCCTCTATGAATACACCGGGTGAGACCTTCGCCCTATCTAATCCAAGCTTAGCGAGGACGTCTGTCGCAATATTAGAATCGTGCAGGACATGTAGAATTTCTAATCCTTGAAAATGTTTTTCGAGCTTTCGTATTTCAGCATAGTAAGCGCCTATGTTTTCTTTGGTGCAATCCCAATCTTTGTTGACTTGATTGATGACTACTGCTGAATCGCCGTATACAAGTAAACGCTTGATTCCGAGGGTAATTGCCACTCGTAGCCCGTGGATGAGGGCTTTGTATTCTACTTCGTTGTTTGTAGCTTTCCATAGTATCTGAAGGACATACTTGAGTTGTTTTCCATCTGGAGAAATGAGGAGAACGCCTACACCGGCTCTGCCTAGCTTGAGTGATCCATCAAAGTACATCTTCCAATGATCAAGGATGGTTTTTGACATAGGTTGTTGAATTTCTGTCCACTTGGCAACAAAATCGGCTAGGGCTTGAGATTTAATTGCCTTTCGTAGGGTGAAATCGATATTGAGAGCACCAAGTTCAACTGCCCATTTGGATATGCGCCCTGTTGCGTCTCTATTGTGTAGGATGTCTCCGAGTGTGAAATCTATCACCACGGTAATCTTGTGGCTTCCAAAATAGTGGCGAAGCTTGCGTGAAGTGATCAGTAGGGCGTAGAGTAGTTTTGTACATGCGGGTACCAGATTTTTGATTCTGATAGTACTTCACTGATGTAATATACGAGGCGTTGTACTTTATATACACGCCCTTCTTCTTCTCTTTCTACGACAATCGCTGGGCTGATCACAGTGGAAGTTGCCGCAATGTACAACATCATGTCTTTGTATTTCTTCGGGGGTGTGAGAATGAGCGAGGAAGTTAGGTGTGCTTTGAGCTTCTTGAAAGCTTCGTTGGCTTCTTCTGTCCACTCGAATTTGTCTGTCTTTTTTAGCAGTTTAAAGAAAGGTAACCCTTTTTTGTCGAGTCTTGATATAAAATGATTTAGGGCCACCATGCTGCCTGTTAGCTTCTGCACATCTTTGACACTTCGAGGAGGGCCCATCTCTGTTGTGGCTCAAATTTGCTTGGCGCTTGCTTCGATTCCGCGATGACTGACCAAGAATCCGAGTAGTTGTCCTAAAGGAACTCTGAATACACACTTGTTTGGGTTCAATTTCCACCTCCACCTTTTCAGGTTTTCGAAGGTTTGCTTTAAGTCTTCAGTTAGTGTATCTGGGTTCTTTGTCTTTACTACTACGTCATCCACGTATGCTTCTATGTTTTCGCCGATCTGATCACCGAGGCACGTTTGGATAGCTCTTTGGTAAGTGGCTCCAACATTCTTGAGTCCAAATGACATGGTTTTGTAGCAGTAAGCACCGAATAGAGTGATGAAAGATGTCTTGCTCTGGTCTTGTTCCTTTAATGCGATCTGAGGATATCCTAAATAGCAATCAAGGAAGGATAATAGGGCAGATCCTGCTGTTGAATCAACTATCTGATCAATGCGTGGTAGCTGAACAGATCTTTCGGGCAGTGCTTGTTGAGATCTGTGTAGTCGACACACATGCGCCACTCGTTCGTATTCTTTTTCTATACCAGAACTGGGTTTGCTAGCCAATCTGGATAGAGGATTTCTCTGATGAATCTGGCTGCCATTAGTTTTGTGATTTCTTTTTTAATTGCTGCCTTCTTGTCGGGTGAGAATTGTCGTAGTCGTTGCTTCACAGGCTTGGAGCTTTCATTGATACCAATTCTGTGCTCAGCCAACTCTCTTGGGACCCCTGGCATGTCGGTCAGCTTCCAAGCGAAGATATCTTTGTTGTCCCGAAGAAAGTTGGTGAGCGTGAGTTCCTATTTTCCCGAGAGGTGGGCGCTGATGGTTGCCGTTTTGGAGGGATCACCGGTGCCCAGGTCGATTTGCTTGATGTCGGCTTCTTTTGGTGGTCCTAGGATGCTGGGTTTTTTAGCTGGTATCACTAGCTCTTCTGGGCTCATTTCTGCTGCAACAATGGCTATTTCTTTTCTTCCATCATTGGCCTATGCTTTTGCTGCAATTTGGATTGCCTGAACATCGCAGTCAAAAGTGCGCTTCAAATCACTCCGAAGAGAAAGGACACTGTTAGGCCATGGCATCTTAAGCAATAGGTATGGATAATGCGGTATTGCCATGAATTTTGCTAGTGCTGGGCGCCCGAGGATTGCGTGATATGATGAATTGAAGTCCGTAACTTCAAACTTGATGAACTCTGTACGGTAGTTTGAGGAAGTTCCAAAAGTAACCGGTAGAGTGATTTGTCCAAGTGGCATTACTACCTTGCCGGGTACTATGTCATAAAAAGGTGTGCTTGTTGGTGTAATCATCCCGGTGAGTTGTAGTCCCATCTTCCTTAGAGTTTCTAAAAAAATGATGTTGAGTCCGGCTCCCCCGTCGATTAGTACTTTCGTAACTGTCATACCAGCAATAGTTGGATCTAGAACCAGTGGGTAATGGCCTGCATTTCCTACGCTAGTCCATTGGTCTTCTCTTGAAAATTGAATTGGATACTGCGACCAATTAAGATATCTTGGTGTAGCAGGTTCTGTTGCCATGATGGTTCATAACGCTAGCTTTTATTGATATTTGCTTCTAGAATCTGGAACCTCGACAAAGATTATGCTACTGTTCCCCTGGATTTTTGGAATCCCTTGTCATCGTGGTTGTCTTCTTCTTTTTTTCTGATTGCCTTCTTTGGTATTCTCCTTACTATCTTTCCTCGTGTATCGATCTTTGAAGGTGTAGCAATCTCCGATGGTGTGATTTCCTTTGGGATGCAAGATGCAACGCATGTTTTCAATGTCGTCATACCTTCTGGGCTTGGAAAACTTCCTTGATTTGTCAGTCACTGCTATGGTGTTGTCTGGTCCACGTTTTCTTTCCTAATGTCTGTTGTTTCAAAGATTTTGCCTGTCCGGGTTGTCTCGGTTGTTTCTATCTAGGAATCTTTCTCGTGTCTTTTCCTTGGCGGTAATCTTCTTTTCCACCATTCGTCTAAATTCTTCATTGTTTCTTGGATTTTCTTTGCAGAAGGCTTGAAATTGCCACCTAGCCATGATTCCGTGAGAGAAAGCGTCGATTACTTCTCGTTGGGTGATGTCATGTACTTGAGCTCGTAGTTCGCCAAATCGTCGGTAGTAATTTCTGAGACTTTCACCTCCTTTCTGCTTGAGTCCTTTTAACTCTGCGTGGGTAATTGGGTGTGTAATGATACCCGCGAAATTTTCACAGAAAGCTCTTTGCAAGTCCTCCCAATTTCTGATTGATCCTAGATTCAATTTGTCAAACCATCGAAGGGGCATGGTTTCTAGGGCCATGGGAAAGAACAAGGTCTTGATGTCATCATCTCCTCCGGCCAATTCAATTGATTGCGAGTAAATCCTGAGCCATTGCCTTGGTTCAGTCTTGCCATCATACTTGGAGTGGTTGGACGGCTTGAACTTATGAGGCAGTCGTATTGAAGTAAGTCTATTTGCAAAATAGGGGAATCTATCGTGCGTTATGGCTTCTGTGTATTCTGATTCAGCGCCCCCTTCTTGCCAACTGTTGTCTTGGTGAGAGTAGTTTTGCGTGGCTGTCCGAGTAGGTGCTTTGCTTCTGCCCTTTCTTGGTTGTTCAATCCGGTCGTTTTGACTATGATTTCTTCTACTTTCTCTGTTGTGACTTCTACTTGGTCCAAGTCTCTCGAAAGCGGACTTCCTTTGATTTTGATCTTCCTTCTCATGAGATGTTGACCTGTCAGGTAGTCTTGAGCGGGCCCTTCCATCCTACGTCCTTAGGACTATTGATCGGAGGAAGTCCCGGAGCTGTTCTTGTTTTTCATTGGGATGTGAAGTCGCCCTGAGTTCTTCTAGTGCTTCTCGGATCTTATCGTAGGGTGTATTCGCTGCTCGTCCTTCTTTGACCTCTCGCTCTGATTTTCTTCTATTGTACTCGGCTAGGTCTGACTCATATTTGATCCAAGCTTCCTTGCGCTGCTTAGCACGGCGTTGACGTCCTTGTTTCAATTTGTTCTTTCTTTCTCTGGCTTGCCTCTAACCCTCGGTCTCACCATCGTGCCCCTAGGTAAATGGTGATATGTTGGACTCAGATTCATCTGAAGACCTGACGTCGGGTGCTTTTGGGGGACCAATGGTGATTGAGGACGACGAATCATGAATACTTCTCTAGCGTGAGTTGTTCTATCATCGGCGTTGGTTTCCGTACTACTAGAGTTGCTGATAACTTCAGTAGAGGCTTCAAGGTCACAGATCGAGTCTCCTTCTTGGTAGGGTAGAGCTGTTGTTGTCGCATTGTTGACTAGTTGGGTGCCGCTATCCACAAGAACGGAACCTAGCCAGTGGACGATGCAGTCTTGAGATGTTATAGTTAAGACGAGACCTTTCTAGGCTCCTTTCAGTGGCATTCTAAGCACCGGATTGGTGGATCCTTCGAGCCGTGTCTGATAAGACGTTGCCATGTTGTGGAGTCCGAGCGGAAGAGGACCTGACTTCTTTAAAGTACTCTGAGTGTACTCCGAGTAGTATTCTTGATAGGTTGATGTCGTGTTCCGGAGCCTTGTCGGAAAAGAACTTGGTTTTCCGAAAGAACTCGGATAAGACTCCGTCTCGGAAGCGGAACCTGAGTTTGAATCGGATGCGTGAAGTCACGAAATCTGAGTTGGATTGGACATCACGAGCTGTGCGAATCTTCCGGCAAGTTGATCTGTCGTTGTCGCCGAAATGGAAAAGTCATGATGATGATCTGAATCTTCGAGGAGACGGCCTCGGAGCTTGCCATCGTCGCCTGCCTCGCAGATCCACGAACCGAAGATGAAGGTTGATCCCTTCGAGAAGATCATGTTGTCGAGGTCCATCGAGCTCTCGGGTGCAAATTCACCGAAAGCCCCTACCTGGCGCGCCAGCTGTCGATGTTTTACCACCGATAGCCTGCCACGGGGGTACCCGGGGCAGTATGTTCAGGCTTCAGCGTATGCGGAACTCGACGGTTAACGCAAGAGACAGTCGATTTATCCTGGTTCGGACCCTCGATCTTTGATCTAGTAATAGCCCTACGTTCAGTCGGCGTTAGCCTTTGCGTTGGATTGATTGTAAAGTGTTGTGTTGTAAAAGTCCTCCTTCCCTAGGATCTCTGCCCTCCTTTATATAGTCAGGAGGTCAGAATCCTAGTCGGTTTACAATGAGAGTTCCTAGTAGGATTACAGAATAATACTACTACTAAGATTACAGGGGAAGAATCCTAGTTAGACTAGATCTCCTCCCTTCCTTGCGGGGTATCCCATGGGTCCCGCACCGACAGTTTGCTCATATTTTAAATATGAGTAATTTCCTTTCATTTGGTGTAAACACTATGTATTCTGTTGGAGATGTGTTTATATTTAATATAAACCACCCCGAGCCGTTAGTTTGTGCCTGAGCCCCCAGCCCTGGCTAGCCCGTAAACCGTAACGTGGAGCGTTGGAGTTCGTGTACATATAGAAAGACAAGTGTCACCGAGGAGCTACTGCCGACCACCCATAACGCAGAGTACGGACGCTCATGTACATATAGGGAGAAGCCGGAGATAGGGCCATCTCTAGAAAGCACAAGCGTAAACGTGGCTGTTCGGTGAGCCGTTGAGGCGAAAGCGTATATCTTCTTTAAGATGGTATACATGAAGAAAAGTCGTTTGGAGAATAATCATGTAGAGGATAGTATGAAGAAACATCATGATGAAAACTTTATTTAATACAGAAATAGGAAGGGTACTTATCTTTAGACATAATATCTGGTCGGCGGCGACGAAATTGTCCGGTCCTCGAGCTTTCTGACATGTCGTCATGGCGGTGGTCACGGTTGCGGTCGTCGTAGCACCGTTCTTTGTGGCGATCATCATTGCGACTCGTCATGGCTCACTTATGGCTTGGCGGCTCGCTTGGCGGCTCGGCCCGATAGCCGGTCCGAGTCCTCGCGCCGGGTGCGTCGTCCTGTGGGCGTGGGAACAGAGCATGGGCGAAGGATCCCGAGTCTGCTGCTGCAGGTCTTGGCGGCGTCGATGTCGGATCATGAAGATATACGTACGGCAACAAGCAAGGGAAATTGCTTTGTTCCTTATGCATGCACACATGCACGAGTAGCTTGCTTGTCTTGTAGATCGGACGTGGTTTGCAAGACCTGTTCGTGCATGCATTTACCCATATACGCCTTGGTCTTGCTTGCTTGCATCATCTTCACGTCATGGTGACATAGTCTACGCATAATTTGCTTGCTTGTGGCTGAAGCTTGGACTTCGTAGTCGTCGAAACACCGATCTGTTAAACGCTGCTGCAGATGAAGTCGCCGGTCCTCCTCGAGTAGTCGCCACGCTCATGGTAGAGCTGCCGATCTCAGCAATTCCAAGCAGACGGGGACGATCTTCTGGCGCCTACTCGTCACTCGGTGATGGTGCACCGTACCATGACGGCGATAGATGGCAGTGCGTCACAAAAAAGATTAAGAAAGAATCCTTGCTGAGAATAAATCAAGAAAATTAGATCGAATATTGAAGAATAAAACGAAAACTGTCTTCCCTGAATATCCTGTGGACTTATCAGCATGTAATCTATGTGCATGCACACATGACGTGTGCGATCCTCCGAGCATCATCTGCTCCTTGGCACCGAGATTGAAGCCCCAGGACGGAGCGCCGCTAGTCTGCGCACAAACGAATTTGTCGCTGTAGATGAAGCAATTGCGCAAGTGCCGAACACACACATGTCGACGTCGGCGGCGACAGTGCTCGGGAAGGGAGAGAATTCCCGTACAGGTGATTAGTTTTAGAAAACCGGATTAACCTAGTGGCAGCACGTGGAACGACTCACCCGATCATTGAACAACTGCCATCTAGTTCACCAGGTGATATGCACGCACACCCCCTACCTGGCGTGTCACTATCGAAGAAATCTAGTCGACAGTCTACCAAAGGGTATGCCCACGGTAGTAGATGAATCAGTGAAGGTGCACATGATGGAAACTAGATGGTGACACAGAATACAGGGACAACGATTTAGGCAGGCTCAGGCCGTCAGCTTAACATAATACCTACGTCATGTATCTTTGGTAAATTGTATTATGAGATGAGAGATCTGAGGATCCTAGCACTACCCCAGATCTGGACATCACTGTCGGTTCAAAAACCCCCTTCATTGCTGGATTTTGAACCGACAGTGGCATACCGGCAGTGATGTGGGGTTGACATCACTGTCGGTTCTTAAAAACCGACACTGATCTACAGAAAACAGTGTCTATTTCTGGCTCCACCCGACAGTGTCTAGTTGAACAACACTGCCGGTTTATAGTCCCAACCGACAGTGATGGTTGCTTCAAGAGTGTCGGTTCTTGCCTCAAGCTAACAGTGTTGAGCAAGCCTACACTGTCGGTTCATGGCTCAAGCCGGCAGTGTTGAGAAATCCAACACTGTCGGTTCATGGCTCAAGCCGGCAGTGTTGAGCAAGACAACACTGTCGGTTCATGGCTCAAGCCGGCAGTGTTGAGAAATCCGACACTGTCGGTTTGTTGATAACCGACAGTGATGGTTACGACAATACTGCCAGTTCGTTGCTAACCGACAGTGATGGCCCATTCACATTTTATTGTTTTATAATTGATTTTAATTTATATTTTTTCGTGGAATCGGGTTTCGCTTTATATACGCTACGTAGACGACAGGTCCATCAATATTAAACATTATAAATGTTACGGTTACAGTTCAAATGTTCTTATCCAGACTCGATCTCTCAAAACAAAAAAGAAATGTTCTCGGACTTCACAGATTGTGCAATGCTTCTCGGACTTCTTATAATAATCTGGCGAGCCGCTCTGGGTCATACTGGTCCTTGTACCTCACGGATTGTGCAATGGAAAATACTCCATCTTTTTTCAATACCTCGGCTAAGATAAACTTTGCGAGCTTCGATTGCAGTGCGACGATCTCCATGTCTAATAGCCTTTGGTGGTTATATTTCTTACGCTGTCGTTCAAAATAGATTATATCCAAAGAGGAACAGTAAATCATTTTGTTGAATTATTAACAGACATAAATGAAATGGAGATTATACACACCAACTTATCGGCTTCTTCCGATTTTCCGCCGATGTAGCGAAGCATTGCCCACATTACATAAAACCCCCATTCATTGTTTCCCGCCGGCTGTGACAGGTACTTCCCCTCCATTTTGACAACCTTGAATGGGACCGGCATCCCACCGATATGTCTTCTTCGGACACTGAGCAACATTAAAGGGAGAAACATTAGAAAGCGGTATGTGTGATTAGAAAATAATATGTTATTAGGATCGCTTACTAATTCAGCACTGCCACCAGTGCATCTAGATGATGAAATGGTTTTTTCTTCGAGTCCCACACCTCGATCAGATTTTTGCCAAGATTGACACAAATGAAGATGAAATAGTTGCTACAATCACATAATCCTAATTATCGAATAATCTTAATAAAAAAAGAAGCATAAAATTAAAAGCCGAGAACACATACTCGCAGTTGTAGGCTAGAAGTATGTGGGTTTTCTTCTTCATCGTGTATTCGTCGAAAACAGTAATTAATCTCTGTTTCAGGTCTTCCACGTCACATCCATAGAGGCCTAAACATGTCCTCTTATTGACTCGCAAGGGGTCCAAGAAGCCTATGTAATCCCATTTGCTTTTTACAATGCAAAATTTTGATATACACCTACATAAAATCATGGGAAGTACTCAAAAGTTAACAATTTATCTCGAGAGTAGTTAATTGTAATATCGCACGTATAGGGTACTTACATAGTCCACAGTGTCAACATTTGAACATCGAGATCGCGTTTCTGGTATAGCTGGAACAAGCACTCCCACTCGACATCGAACTTCTCTTCTTCGGGATAATGGAAAACATGTGGCGAACGGATAATAACCTCAAAACCAAAGTCGTTCGTCTCTGTTGCTTGAGCCATGTAATATTCATGCAACTGGCGCATATATGTTGTCAGATTTTTATACTCGTCATCGGGAACCAAAAGATTGCCCCTTTGATACTTCATTGCCGGTGTTCCCGTCCCTTGTACATCATAATAGATGTTCGCGGCCTCTTCTATGGTTAATCCTAGGTTGTCTTCGACGTACTTCTGTATGTTCCTTAAATCTTTATTGTGTATTTCTTCGTCTCTTGTTGTAGCGTATTTATCCTGTGTTTGCCTTTCGAATTCGGACTTCAACATATACGAAGGCAGTGAGGCACAGAGATTGAAGAAACTAACACAATCGTCCTTCGAGATGTGTGTTGTAAATTTTTCTTTCATCAAGGTGGTAACGCTGCCACTGAATGGCCTTTTTCTTTTCTGTTGGTCCACTTTGGGAGCATTAGCGACCGAATCCAAGGACCTTTTCTGCGACTGCGAGGATGTCCTTGATCTTGTTTTGGGCTGAGGTGGAGGAGGAGGAGGAGGATGACGACGAGAATTCTATTTTCCCGGCGCTGATGAAGATGGAGGAGGAGGGGGGGAGGAGGAGGAGGAGTCTCTTTTCTCGGGGCTGATGAAGATGGAGTGAGATGAGGAGGAATAGAAGGAGACCTCTGTCTTCTCGGGGTGATGGCTCCAGATGAGGAGGGGAGTGATCTCTGTTGGGAGATGGTGAGTGATCATCGTGGGTGGGCGAAGACTCGCAATCATCGTCATCATCAGAGGACAATTGATGGTCAAGCTTAATGAAGCGCTTGCGCCAGGCCACTTGAGAGCCCTTGTTTTGACCAAGTTTCGGCCTGTCTTCCGCTATGGGGTACTCAATGGGTATCTTGTTAAACTTCTTATCAAGTATTCTGTCAATGGTGATGCGAGCGTACCCCAGTGGAATTGGGTGGCCATTAATTGTCCCGTCTTCCGCAGGCTAGGCCTGGCCAAGTGCCACCTTGTCCTTTGTCTATTCCTAACGGATGTACAACTTGACATTGACGGGTTCAGTGATGTCATCCACCAGATGAGGCACATTTGCCTCTTCTTCGTCGAGCGGGGTTGATCCGCAGCTGCTACGACCCCTAAACTGTGGGCTAAAGGCACTAAGAGTAGGGTTTTGTGGTACTACTGACCCCTTGGATAGCAAAATTTGCTCGACTCGCGCTTCAACAGTCGCCTCAATCCGTGCTTCCATTTTGTCTTCCATCTCTTTTAGTCTCCTCAAATACTCTGCCTCATGTTCCGCTCTACCTCTCGAGCGGCTCCGGTAAGTGTTAGATTCTTGGGGGAATGCTAGTTTCCAAGGAACAACACCGGTTCCTCTAGTGCGACCAGGGTGCTCCTTGGTTCCGAGTGCTTGGGTGAGCACGTCTTTCTCCCTATTAGAAGTGCGAGTCCCTTGCCTCACCTCCTCAGTTACCTAGGAGATCCTCTGGATGAGTTCGCTCATGGGTTGATTTGAGGAGCTAAAGCTCCTGTCCTCGGTGTGCCATACATTTCTCCCCATACGGTATAATACTGATCTGGGCTCCCAATCGGTGGTCTCAACCTGAACGCCTTCCTCAGCAAGGCGATCCATCTTTTGAAGTTCTGCTTCAAATTTTGGCATCTTTTTGGCGTAGCCACGAGAGCCGTGATGATGAGGATTCATCGCTTTCTATGAATTCTCCTTATTGTTTCTGCTCAGTTCTAAGTACTCCTCGGATAACCTGTATTCCTTAAAATTCTGCCAGAAGTCCTTCTGCTTGCTAAACTATCCACCATCGAAATCTGACTCTTTATTTTGGAGGACAAAATTCTTGTACAATGTCCCCTTGAAATTCTTGAAGCATGTCCCCATGATTTCTTTTGCTTTTTTCTTGACTAACTCCCTGTCATACTCGGCTGGGAAAGTGAAATACTCTAGGATCTTGACATCCCATATGTAATCCTTCTCGCTTTCAGGAACCGTCCACCGGTCATCATCTTTCCCAATCCACTTCTTGTACTTAATCAGGATGAAGTCCCTAACATGTAACCTGAGGATAGTCTTGTATTTGGTCAAAGCTATAGGTGGTGAGAGTGGATCCCTGAATTCATCGAACTCAGTAATGTGCCAGTGTGCATTCCTACCAATAGGAATCTTTGACACGCCTCGCTTGGATCTAGCCTTCCTGGTACCCGAACCCTCTGGCTCCTCGGCCGGCGGAGGCTCCTGCTAGAGACACCAAGTAAGCTATGACCCTCTCAATTGATTAGCTTGTGTGGCTACATAGTGACATGATACCAAAGTTATCTGGCCATCTTGGTCATTTTGACCCAGATTAAGCAGGCCAGACGGGGTCCATGGCTACTCGTTCTCACTGACCTGATTGACACCATCACCGTTTGTCAGATCATGTGGCTCTTCCGTCCTAGCGATATCAGCCGCTTCTTGTTGCCAATCAGTTCTTCGACGATGGGGTAACAGGCGATGATGAGTCATGGTTGTGACACGATCGTGGTTAATTTTGGCCGTAGACAACTACTAATAGCATATGTTCATATATATATAATATGTTTAATGCAAAGTCTAATAATAAGTCCACATACAACAAAGTCAAATAATAGCATATGTTCACCTAGAACAAATTCATTGTTTGATTGACCACATACAACAAAGTCCACCTACTCTTCTACGAAACTAAGCCTACATCAACTTCCAAATAAGAAAAGCGATGACCATAGATATAAATAAAAGCATGACATCTTTCCAAGACCAAGGAGCAATTCTCCTAATCTTCACATCTCCGGCGGGTGGCTTCTCTTTGATCTCTAGTACCAGCGGATGGCCATGGTTTGTATTCATTGGACCATAGTAGGCCGGTTGGCCATGGTTTGCAAGGTAGGCCGAATGACTATAGTAGGCCCTCAAAGCTTCAGCTTCTGTGTTGTATTTTGTGTGCAAATTACCAGGGTAGTGATTGACTTGAGCATAGCAATCTTCCCAGGTTCGATAAATCCTAGGCATGTGACCAACATGCACTACATACCATGACATGGTTGCCTATACATTTAAGTAAATTAGGCATGTGGTAAGTGGTAATGGTAACTCACTGAACAAGAGTTATTATTCAAGTTATATGGTCTCTGAAATTAGCATTATTTTTAAAATATACTAAAACTTATACATGAAATAAATAATTTCTTATAGTATATATAAGAAAATATTAGATGAAAGGTCAAAGCAAAACATCTACAACAGAAAGGAAATAGGCAAGTCATTGTAATTAACCAACATGACCAGTCAAATAAAATAGGACCCTATCAAAACACCAGAAAGTTTCTACAAACATATTTCAAGGACCATATCAAGGTCAGATCCTTGCTAGGGATTCAATAAACCTAAGGATTGTAAAATTAATTAAGATGAGATTGTAGATAACACTAGAACCAGACTAGCTATTACGAAGTGAGATTACAAAGTGAGATTAGATTGTAGATGGTAGTGAACCTATTTTATCTGACTATGGACTAGCTATTACAAAGTGAGATTGTCTCAAAAAACAGAGGTGATTTTAATAGCTTGCAGACATGAGAAATAAAAAATGTGTTTGGATCAGTGACATTGCATAGCCTGCAATGGATAGAGTTGCATACATTCTTCATCATTAAAACTATTTTAAAAAAAATTAAGTCCATTTCTTGTGACTCCGAAAACAATAAAAAGTATATAGGACAACTCACTTCCTCATATTGTTTGTCAACGTAAAGTCCATTTCAGCTGCTATTGGGAAGACAACAACCGTGGGGCATTTCATTTCATCAAACACTTAGCGGGCAGTGAGCCAGCACTCACTGTGGGGGTGGGAAAGCAGCTGTCCGCGTGCTCTTGAAGGCCTCGGCGGTGCTCCGGCGTGGGGCGGTGAACGACGTGGGGAGTGCTCCAGCATGGGGCAGTGCACGGGCATTGGCATCGAAGAAGAGGAGCGCATGACTGGGAACGGCGGTGCGGGGGCCAGTGGATGGGTGCTCCGGCATGGGGCGGTGCACGGGCGTCGGCGTCGAAGAAGAGGAGCGCGGGTCTAGGAACGGCGGCGTGGGGGGCTGTGGACGAGTGCTCTGGCATGGGGCGGTGCACGAGCGTCGACGTCGAAGAAGAGGAGCATGGGGAACGGTTGGCACAGGGTTGAAATTTGGATAATTTCAACCTGCGGTGGCCTTTTATACCAGACCTCATCACTACCGGTTCTAATTAGAAACCAGCAGTGATGTGGGTACATCACTACCGGTTGTAAGTAGGAACCGACAGTGATGGGGGTACATCACTGTAGGGCCATTCTTTAAACTAGCAGTGATTTCCGTGTAGCGGTTATAGCATAAGTAACTTATCTTTTCCACTTCTTTCGAATACCTCCTACTGGCTCAACGGTTAAGACCCTGCAACTTAGCCCTCGATACCCATGTTCGAATCCTAGGCGGCCCAATTTTTTTGGTTTAATTTTATAATTTATTAAGTGGTCTAAAGGTCAAAAAGATAAAATAAATGTGTTGCATCCCTGAATCGAACTGAAGCCTACAAGTTCTAGAGCAGCGGACAAACCATTGAGCTATCACCTGATTTTGGAAACTTTGAAGGAATTTGTTCCTTTGAGTGATTATCTGTCCCTGCTTTGCGCGTACGCCCTTCAACTCCTTAGCCACGCTGGTCGTGCGGTTCCCATGAAGAGCCATTGTTTTCCCGGTCCTTGGACTGGTCGTGGCCCTTCAGTTCCCCATGAAGAGACGCCACGTTTACCTAGGAGTCCATCGACTACTCACGTCGGTTCCCAACATAGGCGCGCTCTGTCTTCCCAACGCAGGCGTAATGGTGGTTCAATGGTGGTTCCTAACGTAGGCGTGCTCCGTCTTCCAAGGGGTGCGAGTTATTGCATCGTGATCAGTTCCACCCACCGACATGCCTATATAAGCCTGGCGCCCAAGCACATAGTCGGCCGCCATTGCACCACCCCGCGTTAAGAAAGCGAAGCACCCTTCCCACGCACACCTTGCCCTAGCCCTCGACCTGCTGCCACAATGCCTTGCCGCTTGAAGACAACATGGGCGATGCTAAACCTGTCGTCCTCACGTCACCCCCAATGCCTCCACCAACGTCGTTGTCGTCCGAATTAGACCTCGAGGTGAACCTCGAGGATGATCTGGACCATGAGACCGCATCGGAGGAGGAACTAGAACCTCTTTCGGTGGAGGAGGTCGTCTTCAACTCATTGGAAATGGCTCGGAAGGAGGAGGAGGACTGACACCTCTACGCCATCACATAGAAGGAGACCAACGACTGCATCCTGAAGCGCATCATCGAGATCTCCAAGGAGGATGAGTGCCGCTACAAGAAGGAGGAGGAGCGCCGTAGCGAGGAGCACCACCATGAGGAGGAGGAGGAGACCGAGCAGCGTCTTACGATGGACACAGAACGGCGCCAGCGTAGGGCTGAGCGACGAAAGAAGCACGAAGAAGAGCACCGGTAGTAGGGGGACAACGCATGCGGCAGCATCGGCAGTAATTAGTAGCACTAGTGATTAATCTATATCTTAGGTCGATGTAATAATTTACTGGTGCTGAAAAAACTATGTCGTCGAATCCTTTGTTTGATCATCATCACCTTGGGTTGATACTTGCATTGCATGACCTCGTTTTATTTGCTTACATATTGGATGTTACATTGTATGACCTTGTTTTGCTTACATCGTCCCTTGGATTGTATGTGGCGATGCATCTTGGTCGTTGTTTCATTGTCATGAAGACCGTAGTATATGATATGCTACGTACCAGAGATCGAGGGGGCCAACAGGACTGTAGCTCTTCTAGACATCACTGTCGGGTCATTCTTTAAACCGGTAGTGATTTTCGTGTAGCGGTTACAGCATAAGTAACTTATCTTTTCCACTTCTTTCGAATACCTCCTACTGGCTCAACGGTTAAGACCCCACAACTTAGCCCCCGATACCCGTGTTCGAATCCCGGGTGGCCCAATTTTTTGGTTTAATTTTATAATTTATTAAGCGGTGTAAAGGTCAAAAAGATAAAATAAATAAACTTTGGCACACATCCTATACTAGCACATCGGTTAAATGTCTGAACTCTCTAGCCCGAGACCCGAGCTCAAACCCGAGGGCTGGCACATTTATTTTTTAATTTTTTATATATCACTGCCGGTTTTAAAAATAAACTGACAGTGATAACAAGCATCACTATCGGTTTCTTCTCATCACTGCCGGTTTTTTAAAACTGACAGTGATGTTTATATATATTAAAAAAAATTCTTTTATATACTGAATAAATAGAAGCATATGTATTCTTATGTCGAAATGGCTTGAAATTTTTTTGGCAAGTGTGTACACCCAAATTAAGATCCCACACAGGATCTTAGGTTTTTCTAATCATTTTTTTATTAATTATATTTTTCTATGTGCCAAATGAGACAAAAGAGGGTGAATTTCATCTTGGACCCAATAGTTTTTTTCATCCACCTCCACAAAATTCTTATTCCTAGGGCACATTAGAGCCTATGTAAAAGTTTGGCACCGTTTCAAATCTTTTTATGGGTAGACTCAGTTCAACCTATAATTAAACGGTGTCGTCGCGTGTAAATTCAATTAAACCTCAGAAAGTAGCAAACCATCTCCAAAAAATCCCAAACTTGGTGTTTCCTTCACACGTGGCACGTGCAAGCCTAAGAAAAAGTTTAAGACCAATACGACATCGGAATGCCTATGAACCATAGAAACATTAATAACCTATCTGTATAGTCATGGTTTGATGAAAGGGTATATGTACCTCTGTGAATGATGTATACTCCGCCTATGTCAAAATAGCTTAAAATTTTTTTGGCAAGCATATACACCCAAATTAAGACCCCACATAGGATCTTAGGTTTTTCTGTTCATTTTTCTATTTATTATATTTTTCTCTGTGCCAAATGAGATAAAAGAGGGTGAATTTCATCTTGGACCCAATAGATTTTTTTATCCACCTCCACAAAATTCTTATTCCTAGGGAACATTAGATCCTGTGTAAAAGTTTGGCACCATTCTAGATCTTTTTATGGGTAGACTTAGTTCAACCTATAATTAAACGGTGTCGTCGCGCGGAAATTCAATTAAACCTCAGAAAGTAGCAAACTATCTCCGAAAAATACCAAACTTGGTGTTTCCTTCACACGTGGCACGTGCAAGCCTAAGAAAAAGTTTGAGACCAATATGACACCGAAATGCCTATGAACCACAGAAACCTTGATAACCTATGTGTATAGTCATGGTTCGATAAAAGGGCAGATGTACCTCAATGAAGCATGTATACTCCACCAATGTCGAAATGGCTTGAAATTTTTTTGGCAAGCATGTACACCCAAATTAAGACCCCACACAGGATCTTAGGTTTTTCTGTTCATTTTTTTATTTATTATATTTTTCTCTGTGTCAAATGAGACAAAAGAGAGTGAATTTCATCTTGGACCCAATAGATTTTTTCATCCACCTCTACAAAATTCTTATCCCTAGGGCACATTAGAGTCTGTGTAAAAGTTTGGCACCATTCCAAATCTTTTCATGGGTAGACTCAGTTCAACCTATAATTAAATGGTGTCGTCGCGTGGAAATTCAATTAAACCTCAGAAAGTAGTAAACCATCTTCGAAAAATCCCAAACTTGGTGTTTCCTTCACATGTGGTATGTGCAAGTCTAAGAAAAAGTTTGAGACCAATATAACATCGGAATTCCCTATGAACCACAGAAACCTTGATAACCTATGTGTATACTCATGGTTCGATGAAAGGACATATGCACATCTATGAAGCATGTATATTCCGCATATGTCGAAATGGCTTGAAATTTTTTTGGCAAGCATGTACACCCAAATTAAGACCCCACACAGGATCTTAGGTTTTTCTGTTCATTTTTTTATTTATTATATTTTTCTCTGTGCTAAATGAGACAAAAGAGGGTGAATTTCATCTTGGATCCAATAGATTTTTTTCATCCACCTCCACAAAATTCTTATCCCTAGGGCACATTAGAGCCTATGTAAAATTTTGGCACCATTCTGGATCTTTTCATGGGTAGACTCAGTTCAACCTATAATTAAACGGTGTCGTCGCGCGGAAATTCAATTAAACCTCAGAAAGTAGCAAACCATCTCTAGAAAATCCCAAACTTGGTGTTTCCTTTACACGTGGCATGTGCAAGCCTAAGAAAAAGTTTGAGGCCAATACGACACTGGAATGCCTATAAACCACATAAACCTTGATAACCTATATGTATAGTCAAGGTTCGATGAAAGGGCACATGTACCTCTGTGAAGCATGTATACTCCGCCTATGTTAAAATGGCTTAATTTTTTTTTGGCAAATATGTACACCCAAATTAAGACCCCACATAGAATTTTTGGTTTTTTTGTTCATTTTTTTATTTATTATATTTTTCTATGTGCCAAATGAGACCAAAGAGGGTGAATTTTATCTTGGACCCAATAGATTTTTTCATCCACCTCTACAAAATTCTTATCCCTAGGGCACATTAGAGCCTATTTAAAAGTTTGGCACCATTCCAGATCTTTTCGTGGGTAGACTCAGTTCAACCTATAATTAAACGGTGTCGTCGCGCGGAAATTCAATTAAACCTCAGAAAGTAGCAAACCATCTCCAGAAAATCCTAAACTTGGTGTTTCCTTCACACGTGGCACGTGCAAGCCTAAGAAAAAGTTTGAGACCAATATGACATCAGAATGCCTATGAACCACATAAATCTTGATAACCTATGTGTATAGTCATGGTTCGATGAAAGGGCACATGTACCTCTGTGAAGCATGTATACTCCGCCTATGTTGAAATGGCTTGAAATTTTTTTGGCAAGCATGTACACCCAAATTAAGACCCCACACAGAATCTTAGTTTTTTCTGTTCATTTTTTTTATTTATTATATTTTTCTCTATGCCAAATGAGACAAAATAGGGTGGATTTCATCTTGGACCCAATAGATTTTTTTCATCCACCTCCACAAAATTCTTATCCCTAGGGCACATTAGAGCCTGTGTAAAAGTTTGGCACCATTCTGGATCTTTTCATGGGTAGACTCAGTTCAACCTATAATTAAACGGCGTCATCACGTGGAAATTCAATTAAACCTTAGAAAGTAGCAAACCATCTTAGGAAAATCCTAAACTTGGTGTTTCCTTCATATGTGGCATGTGAGCCTGAGAATAATTTTGAAACAAATACGATACCAGAATGTTACACGAATTACATGCATGATAATAATTAAACACACAAAGCCGTACATATTAAAATTAGAATCTGATTAAACTATGACCTTGAAAACATAGCTAAATAAACATTAATTACTATCAGAATCACTATTGGGATCGATCGGGCCACGCACACTAATATGCCTCTGTAGCCATATATGGTAATTGATGTCATAGATCATGTATCCGGTTGTATTGATGAAGTCCAATGCTCGTATGAGTGCACTCTCTCGTGCCTCACAATACCGAAAGAATGGTCGGCCATAGATGTAACCTACTGAATGACCACTGCCCCTATTAGTAATCCTTATCCACTACTGGCGTCCTTCTATAGTGAGCTGGCCGAGGTTTTCATTGCAGAAGTCCTAATCGTACCTGAGTTGCTCCGTAGCTTAGTCTAGAACGACCCACAAGCCACATGCAGCATAGGTAAGGTCCTATAACGCAATCTGCATGTGGAGAAAAAGAAAAAAATTAGAGAATATTATTACAATAATAAACAACAAATAACCATGACTTAGGTATAAGTGACCATTTACCACATCCGCATGGTTGTAGCTCGCAAACCATTCGCTTGCTTGTAGGACGGGGATATCACCAGTATTCAAACCAAGTGCCTTGAAGTGCAAGAAATTAGGCACATCATAGCAAATACGTCAAAGTGCCTCTAAACAAATTCGCACAGCACTTAATTGGGCGCTTATCACGTCCAGGCTCTGCATTCCCATCCCGTGGATATGGTTCCGTTGATTTGAACCCCTCACAGGGATGAAAAAACTGAGTTCAGACATCCATAGATGACCACTTGCATTAGATGCTGTGTTCTCAACGATGTCCGAGATAAAGAACCAGCTAAGTGCTGTTCACAGCCAATCTATTAGGGATATAGTCTGTGACATATATACATGCAACAATGATATTAAACTAATTATAGTTATTTGTTGACATAAAAAAACAAAAGATGTTGGAAAATATTTCATACAATAGCTGGAACAGGGAATCATGGAATGGCCACATTAGGAGCGAATGGCTCATCGCTAGTGTGGAAACCTGGTTCTTGTGGTGGAGGAGGTCCGTTGTTCATACCACCTGATCGATAAAATGCAAAAAAAATATGAACATAAAATATATGCACAAAAAATTCTTCTAAGTAAAATGTGGCAACATAATTAAATATAGATCGAATGCAAGGAATAAGAATATATATAAATGTAGAATGCAAAGAAACACGAATATAAATATAGATCAAATGAATATAGATAGAATATTGGAGAAGACAACATATCAATACCATTGAAAAATGCAGGAGCCATGACCAAATCATGTAGAGAGAGAGTGTATGTCTTGAGAAGTGAGAGTGAAATATGAGAAATGAGACTGAGAGAGTTTGTGGGTGGGTGGGATCAATGTATGTGGCCGACAGTTTGTTTTATATAGGGGGGCATGGACATCATTGTTGGTTTTTAAATAGAACCAACAGTGAAAGTTACTATCACTGCCGGTTTTTAAATAGAACTGACAGTGAAGGTGCATATATGTAAAGGATATATTTATTTAGATACTACAGTGGGAAAGTTTTAACAACAATGATATATTTATTTAGATAGTAATGAAATACATCAAAAAATTACAAAAAATTAGAAATAAGTTACATATACGATAACAAAGACCTTACACTAAAATTCCATATACGATAACAAAGACCTATTTGCATACAGGTCAATGTTACCATCAATGTGTATCAACACATTATAATTTAACCACCTCAGTAGCATTCTTCTAGCACCAACTAGGGTCAAACAACAGCACCGAGGTGGTCTACGAGCTATACCAGTTGGAGATGATAAGTGGCATCGATGAATCCATGCCTCTGTTGTACATGGCCTTTTTCTTGGTACAGTCCAGAGCACATCGGATTTAGCTCGGCACCACAATGGATGGCTCTGTGAACCTCATGGCATCTCCAATCTTCGGCGTTGCTGTATCTTCAGTAGCATTCTTCTAGTACCTCATGTGTGCACCATTTTGGTGGACTACGATGCATAACAATATCTGTGGTTTGTTGTGAGAGGAAAACATTGTATCATGGCTGATAAGGCCTAGCTGAAACCAATATGCATGGAGAGGCTAGCTCCTGGCCGAGGGCCATTTTATAGGGGCTAGCAGTCGTGGTACATTTTTATTTCTGAACTAAAGTTGTCGGGGTAGGTGGGAGCAGTGTTCCAACAGTTGTGATCATGGGAGTACTGTTGGCATGTGAGGAGCATCTACACATCACTGTCGGTTTTAGTTTAAAAACCGACAGTGAATTGGGCCTTCTGTGTCAGTTTGAGCAACCAGCTGTGATAGAAGATATCACTGCTGATTTTAAAACCAAAACTGGTAGTGAAGGGCCCTACCGCAACTTTAGGTAAAAAATATAAAAAATAGTGTCGGTTTGGAGCCTACCATCACAGCCTTTTGTAAAAAATATAAAAAAGTTTGGCCCACCTGAGATTCGAGAGCGGGTCACAGGGTCGAGAGTGCGCGGCCTTAACCGCTGAGTTAGGATAGGGAGTTCAGTTAAAATGATTTTATTTTTTCTTTTATCCCATTGTAATGCACTACTAAATAATAAATACAAAATCAAAAAAGTTTGGCCCACCTAGGATTCGAGCGCGGGTCTCAGAGTACAGAGTGCGCGGCCTTAACCGCTGAGCTAGGATATGGAGTTCGCTTAGTTTGCTTTTCTTTATTTATTTATTAATAGAAATAATGCATTTAGTTTATATTCTAAAATAACACAAAAATTTGTGTCTTGATTATTTAATTCTATGATAATTAATTAATGGTCTATAATTATCAAATAATAGTGTTTGTGAACATCATCTTAATATTTGATTACATAGTCAATAATTAAATTATAGAGATGTACACAAAATATAAATTAAATATTCAGTGTGAATTACTGATACAACGTCTGCATAATGATTACATAGTTAACAATAATCTAACTATCTTTAGGTGCATCAACAATGAGGGCCTCATTGTGATCAATTCATACGTAAGCAGGTTCGTCACCCTCTTGAAGGATAGGTAGGGGTACATTCGCCCCGAATGGAGGCATTTCCTGATAACCCCTATAGTCTTCTTTGTCCGTCACTCCATCGACACCGACAATCTTCCTTTTCCCTTCTAGGACTACTTTTAGCCTTCCTTTTGTCTTGTTGTCCCTTGCATAGAAGACTTGCATAACATCTCTTGCAAGGACAAATGGGTCGTCTCTATATGCGGTCTTAGTGAGATCAACGGTAGTGACCCCTTCATTGTCAGTGTTGATTTCCTCTAGCTAGACCCACTGGTAGTGAAAAAGAGCTACCTTCAACGGACCATAGGCTAGCTCCCATATCTCCTCTATGAAACCATAGTATGTCACCTACACATTGCCGTTCTTGTCGTGAGCATCAAAACAAACACCACAATTTTGGTATGTGCCTTTCCATCTTGCTTTTTTGTGGAAAATGTGAATCCATTGATCTCATACCTTTGGTACTTAAGATATGTACTCGAAGGTCCCTTGGCTAAGGCATCTAGTTGATTACCCAACTTTATTCCAAGCAAGCGACATCGCAACCAGTTGACAAATTCCTCCTTATGTTTTTATCCATCCAAGCCTATGACCTGCTTGGATACAGAGTTTGCAGTGATTGCCTGTGCTCATCAATGTATGGCATCACACCCTCGGTTTGCTGGAGAACAGTGAACTATAAAAGATTTCTCCCCGATCGTTCCTTTGCCACGTAGTCTTCCCTCATGATGAGATTCTAGAACTCCGACCCTTTTGATGTCCCCATAATATGTGTAGAACTCAATGGCCTCCTCCATTGACCATCCTTCAACCATGCCCCCTTCTGGCCTGAATCTATTTCTAACATACCTCCTGAAAACTTTCATCAATCTTTTGAAAGGAAACATCTGATGCAGGTACATTAGGCCAAGGGCTCTAATTTGGTCAACAAGATGAATGAGCAGATGCAATGAGATATCAAAGTAAGTCGGCGGGAAATGCATCTCAGGCCTAATGAGAGTTTTGGCTATGTCCCGCTGCAGCTGCTCTAGCGTGGACACATCAATGACCTTTTTTGAGATCACGTTGAAGAACGAGCAAAGCTTTATGATTGGGGCACAGACCTTTGAGGGGAGGATACCACGTAGGGCAATAGGGAGCAGCTGAGTCATAATGACATGATAGTCATGGGCCTTCATAGGGCCATAGTTGAACTTGAGTTCTCTCATGTTCACTAGCCTCTTCGGATTCGCACAGTAGCCCATCGGGACTTTGAGTTCATTGAAGAAAGAAATAAGCGCACGCTTTTCTTCCTTCTGCAATGTCCATGACGCAATCGGAAGTTTGAACTAGCCATTCTCTAGCTCCATGGGATGCAGCTCCTTCCTAATTCCCAAGTGTTGCATGTCTAGGCGTGTGGCTAGTGAATCCTTTGATGTCCCCCTGGTGTCCATCAAGATGTTAAGAGTGTTAGCGCACACATTTTTAGTGATGTGCATGGGATCAAGATAGTGGCGTACACTCAGAAATGGCTAGTAAGGTAGTTTCTAGGAAACCGATTTTTTCTTCCAAACGCTCCCATTAGGCGCTGCTACTGCATTGTCCCCCTTCCCAAGGACAATCTCCAGTTTGTTGAGTTCTCGAAGTATCGCAGGCCCGTCTCAATATTTTGGAGCTAAGCGTTTCTCAATAGTATAGTTGAAATCTTTTCTATTCCTACGGTAAGGGTGATCCTTAGGTAGGAACCTACGGTGTCCCATATAAACTATCTTTGAGTTATTTGGCAGATTTACCGCATTGGTGTCGTCCAAGCACTCGACACATCCAGTATAGCCTTTTGTCTTCTATCCAGACAACGAACCTCGACCTGGCAGGTCGGTGATTGTAGCGATAAGTACTCCCTTGATCATGACATGTTCCTTTTTGTACTCGTCCTAAACATCCGGCACACCCTTTTCAAACATCTTCACTAGTTCATCGATCACTGGTTCTAGAAACACATCGATGCCATTCCCAGGTTGTCTTGGCCCTTGGATCAGTAGTGGCATCTAGATGTACAACTGCTTCATACAGACCCAAGGTGGAAGGTTGGATATATAGAGCATCACTAGCCAGGTGCTATGATTGCTTCTAACCTGGTCGAAAGGATTCATCCCATCTGTGCTCAATGCAAACCAAAGGTGCCTTACCTCTCCATTGATGTCCTTATAGAACATAGTATTGATAGTCCTCCAGTCATGCCCATCGGCAGGGTGCCTCATCATTGTATCTTTCTTACGCTCTTCGCCATGCTAGCACAACAGTTTGGCTGACTTTGCACATGCAAATAGCCTATGCACCCGGGGGGCTATAGGGAAATACCAAACAACCTTTATGGGACCTCCTCTGGTCTTGGTACCCTCATCTGACGGCCCTTCCTTGTACCGTGGAGCTTCACACTTGGGGCACTTGTCCAAGTCTTTGTATTTTTCTCCATGGTACAATATGCAATCATTGGAACACGCGTGGATTTTTTCAACCTCGAGGCCGATGGGGTAGATCATTTGCTTGGCCAAGTATGTCTTTTCTGGCAACTCATTTTTTCTTGGAGCATTTTCCTTATTATACCTAACAACTAATCAAAGCCTTTATCACTCAATCCATTTGTCGATTTGAACTCTAATAGCATGATGTCGGCTTCTAGTTTGCTCATTAGACAATTCCTATACAATGGTGTTTTGCCATCTTGTCTCATTTTCTCTAGCTTTCTCAGTTGTCTTTCACTAAGACATCCGGTCTCTACATTACGTAGCAGCTGAGAAATGCCATCGTTATCCTCGGTGTCGTCTGCTAGCGTGTTCCTAAACACATTATTAATTGTGGCCATAGGTTCCATGTTGACACCAGGTTCCTCGTCAGCATCGTAGATGGCTACATCAGGCATGTCCACATCATCATTGTTTTCCTGCAGAACATTCACACCAACCTCGCCATGCATAGTCCATATCGTATAGTTTGGCATGAACCCCCCTGGTAACCAAGTGCGATCGTATAGACTCAATTTGATGAAAGTTCCTATGATTCTTGCAATCTTTTCATGGGTAGAAGACATGGTTCCCATTCCCAGCATGGGCTTTGGCATCAATGATAAACTGGCTAACCCCATGCATGTACCGCTTGTTCATTTGGGATAGATGCATCCACTCTTGATCCATCTCTGCACAAAAAATACTGAGATAGTAATTACAAAGAATTAATAAGAAATCAAGCTTCATGAACAACAATTATAGCTCGAAAGTACCATTTTTGGAAAACATTATTGTACACTAATTATTGAAAAATTGAAATTGGTAGCCCCGACCCTATAAATTAAAAATCATAGTAAAAAACAATTATTGCACAATATTGAAGAACAACTATTCTACTCTACTTTTAAGAATGAATTATAGCATCACATACTAACAATGATGATCTTGACCACCATGGAATAATTAGCTAGGAATTTAAATGTGTTCATAGACACCAACCTTTTGGATGATGGATTCACCACAATTTGAGCCTTGCACAAATGTCCAATTGGAAAAGTGCTCTCTAGAATGGAGAAAGAACTAGAATGAGAATCAAGCAATGTAGCCATCAAAACGAAGCTAATTAAGCAACAAAATCAAAGGAGTGGATGTTTGTTACTAACCTTAAAGCAAAAAGATCAAGCCATTCTTCAAAATCCAAGCACTAGCTTCATGGTGAAGAGTAGCCATAGCAATGGAGGGAAGGGTCCAAACATGCGCCTCTGTTCTCGGGATGGAAGAGAGGAGGAAGGAGAGGACGGCTGCAGCCTTTTTGTGTTGTAGGTTTATCACCGTCGGCTCTTGGCTAGAACCAACAGTGATAGAGCACAATCACTGTCGGCTCTTGGCTTAAACCGGCAGTGATGAGTGGCCGCCAAAACACTGTCGGTTCAAGCCACAAACCAGCAGTGATGTGGTCCTTCACTACCGGTTTTAGCCCAGCCCCAATCATTTTTTCATTTTCAAGCTCATAACCGGTAGTGAAGGTACATCACTGCTGGTTCTCACAAATCCGGCAGTGATGATGCCGGCAGTGATGTGCAAATCTGGCATAGTGTAGGCTAAGCCTAGGGTTTGTCTCTATATCCTGACTAGAGGACCCCTACCCCTCCTTATATACTCTAGAAGGTAGGGTTATAGGGAAAGTATCCTAGTCGGTTACATGGCAAGTGTTCTATTTAGATTACAATATCTATAGTATCTTATCAGATCTTCTAGGTGTCTTGCGGTGTACGCCGAGCAGTGCCATGCGCCGCAAGTCTTGATGTCGTGGGCTAGACCGGCCTTAATGGTGTGGCCCATGTTCCTTGCCGTGGGTACCTAGGGTTAAAACCCCACACTCACCATGCATGGGTTTAGTTAGAATTTTTTTTAAGTTTTATTTTTTGGGTTCTTGGAAAACCTAGGTCGTTACTAATGGAGACGGGGATCCCGATCTTCCGTCAGGTGATGGTAACTATCGTTGTGGCGGAGAATGACACACCGATCTAGCTTCAGATCGAAAGATCGAACCCTGCAATCTTAGCACCACAGCTCCTCTGGTTATCAACTAAGTCACGGACCAGGTTGACCTCGCCAAGAAGGCTAATCCCTGCTTGCACAATGAAGAACACAAGCAAGAACAAGAAAGATCGCAACCAAATTGCAAATATATGATTAATCTCACGAGTTGGGGTCTCACAAACCGAAGAACGGCGAAACTGTTTCTTGACAGAATAATCTAAGCAAAACCCAAACCCTAATGGAGGGGCGGTGGCTGTTTATGAAGACTCTAGGGTTGTGCAAGACCCCTGGACGCGCCCCTAATGGGCCCAAACTCGATACATGGTCCAACGGACCAAAAGACGGTGTCGCAACACCCTGGCAGATTCTGGACGCTGACTTGTTTCGACGATTTCCGTTGATTCCGAACAGCTTTTGACATGAAACCACTTGGATTGGCTTCCTTATCAAATTAGCTTTCCATCCATATGTGGATCATCAAAAACGGAGTCCGGATGCATCCTGGGCGACCAGTTTAAGGCAGACTATCCCTGGAGGCCGAGGCAGACTCGAATTCGTGTTGGACTGGGCCTCCGGCTTGTGTTGGACGTCCTTGCTGGTCATCATCACCTCCTCCATGTCCTCTTAGTCCCTCTTGACCCTCTCCAATGCTCCTAAGCAAGATAACATCATTAGGTAGTAGTCTATTCTCAAAAGGATGAAAAGGATCGCTTAAGAACGAGCTCACCTGTAAATTGAGTTGACGCATTCGAGCTCGGGTCATTGGACCTTGCATGACGGTTGGAGGATCAGCTGGTACATCCAAAGGAGTGATGTCCTCATCATCCTCCCCCTCTTGAATTGGAGTTGTCCTCGACTCAAGCTCATCTTCTTCTCCCAAATAAGGTTTCAAATCTGCAATGTTAAATGTAGGACAAACCCTGAACTCAGGTGGCAACTCAAGTTTGTATGCATTATCATTTATTTTCTCAATAATCTTATAAGGACCAGCTGCTCTTGGCATTAATTTAGACTTACGTAGCTCAGGAAATCTATCTTTTCTTAAATGTAACTAAACCAAATCACCCGGTTCAAGTTTAATCTCTTTTCTACCTTTACTACCAGCAATTCTATACTTTTCATTCATGCTTTCAATATTTGCTTTAGTTGTTTCATGCAACTTATGAATAAAATCAGCACGCTCTCTAGCATCACTATGTATTCTCTCAGTGGTAGGTAAAGGCAAAAGATCAATAGGAGCACGGGGGTTAAAACCATACACTACCTGAAAAGGACTTACCTTGGTGGTGGAATGTTCCGCCCTGTTATATGCAAACTCCACATGCGGCAAACACTCTTCCCACGTCTTCAAATTGCGCTTCAAAATGGCTCTCAACATGGTGGACAATGTTCGATTCACAACCTCAGTTTGCCCATCAGTTTGGGGATGACATGTTGTAGAAAACAACAGCTTTGTCCCCAATTTATTCCACAATGTGCGCCAAAAATGACTCAAGAATTTTGCATCACGATTTGAAACAATAGTAGAAGGCATACCATGCAAGCGAACAATTTCTTGAAAGAAAAGGTCAGCAATATGAACAGCATCGTCGCTCTTATGACAAGGAATAAAATGTGCCATCTTAGAAAAATGATCAACCACCACAAAAATACTATCCCTCCCCCTCTTAGTCCTTGGCAATCCCAACACAAAATCCATAGATATATGTGCCCAAGGAGTAGAAGAAATAGGAAGAGGCATATACAAACCATGTGGGTTCAAACATGACTTAGCTTTTTGACATGTGGCACACCGAGCCACGTACCGCTCCACATCACACCTCATCCTAGGCCAAAAGAAGTGTGTGGACAACACCTCCTCCGTCTTCTTGGCACCAAAATGTCCCATCAATCCGCCTCCATGTGCCTCCTGCAACAACAAAAGACGAACGGAACCAACTGGAATGCATAGGCGGTTAGCTCTAAACAAAAACCCATCGCTGATCATAAACTTATTCCATGTGCGTCCCTCTCTACAATTAAGCAACACATCCTTAAAATCAGGATCAAGCGCATATTGTTCTTTAATGGATTGAAGACAAAAAATCCGGCAATCAAGCTGAGACAGCAATGTGTATCTTCTAGACAAAGCATCAACAATCACATTATCCTTCCCTTTCTTATGTTTGGTAATATAAGGAAAAGACTCAATAAATTCAACCCATTTAGCATGCCTACGATTCAGATTATTTTGAGAGCGAAGATACTTAAGCGATTCATGATCAGAATGAATAATAAATTCTTTAGGCCACAAATAATGACGCCACGTCTCTAAAGAACGGACAAGTGCATACAATTTTTTATCATACGTGGAATAATTAAGAATAGGACCATGTAATTTTTCACTAAAGTAAGCAACAGGTTTACCATCTTGCATCAAAACACCACCAATGCCAAGTCCACTAGCATCACATTCTAGCTCAAAAGTCTTACCAAAATTTGGAAGTTGCAGCAATGGTGCGTGTGTAAGCTTGTCCTTCAAAGTGTCAAAGGACTCCTCATGTGCCTCTCCCCAATGAAACACCACTCCTTTCTTCGTCAACTCATGCAATGGGGCAGCAATGGTGCTGAAATCTTTGACGAAGCGACGGTAGAATCCTGCAAGACCAAGAAAACTCCTCACCTGTGTGACGGTTTGGGGAACTGGCCAGCTCTTTATGGCTTCAATTTTCATCTCGTCCACCTCAATTCCCTGTGGAGTTACAACATAGCCAAGAAAAGAAACTCGATCCGTGCAAAAGATGCACTTCTCAAGGTTACCAAATAAATGTGCATCACGTAAGGCATTAAAAACAGCACATAAGTGATCCATATGTTCATCAAAAGACTTGCTGTAAATCAATATATCATCAAAGTAAACTACCACAAAATGACCAATAAAAACTCTTAAAACCTCATTCATTAAGCGCATGAAAGTGCTAGGTGCATTTGTCAAACCAAAAGGCATAATCGCTCATACAACCCAAATTTGGTTTTAAATGCAGTTTTCCATTCATCTCCAAGTTTCATTCTAATCTAGTGGTAGCCACTTCGCAAGTCAATCTTAGTGAAAATTATAGAACCACACAACTCATCAAGCATGTCGTCTAGCCTAGGAATAGGATGACGATACCGAATAGTAATATTATTGATGGCTCTACAATCAACACACATACGCCAACTTCCATCTTTCTTAGGAACCAAAAGTACAGGAACGGCACAAGGACTAAGGCTTTCACGTACATACCCGCGGTCTAAAAGGTCTTGGACTTGCCGCTGAATTTCCTTAGTCTCCTCAGGATTGGTTCGATATGTAGCTCGGTTGGGCAGGGTCGCTCCCGGAATCAAATCGATTTGATGCTCTATCCCTCTCATAGGTGGCAGCCCCGGGGGTATCTCAGCTAGAAAAATGTCCTCATACTCCTGCAAAAGGTTAGTGATAGCAGGAGGTACCGAGCTAACAATATCATCAAGTGAAAACATAGCTCGTTTGCATACCAAAGCATAGCAAATATCATCAACAAAAATTTCAGCAAAGTCACATTTTGTTGCAAGCATAACACCACCCTTCAATTTAATCCCCTCAGTCTTAGAAATAGATGTAGACTTATCCTTTTTAGGTGGGAAAATAGAATTAGCAACTTGCTGATTTTTAGATTGAACATCATTCAAACTAGCAGCGCGTTCTCTATCAGCTTGTACAATTTGAGCAGGGGTCAAAGGTACCAAAGTAATTTTCTTTCCTTTATGCACAAAAGTGTATTTATTACTTCTACCATGGTGTGTAGCATCATTATCATGTTCCCAAGGACAACCCAATAAAAGTGAACAAGCTTGCATAGGTACCACATCACAATCAACAGAATCAGCATAAGAACCAATGGAAAATGAAACTCTGCAAGTTTGTGTTACCTTTGCTTTACCAGAATCATTTAGCCACTGAATATGATATGGACGTGGGTGTGGGCGTGTGGTCAAGCTAAGCTTCTTGACCAAATCAGAACTCACCAAATTGTTGCAGCTACCTCCATCAATAATGACACGTGCTCGACAGTCGCTGATGACGAAGAAAATCTAGAACAAGTTATGGCGTTGTAGCTTCTCAGGCTACTGGACTTGTGAGCTGAGCACCCGCTGTACAATAATGCTCCTATAGGACGCTGTGGCCTCATCACCAAGGACTTCGCCGTCCTCCTCATCTGCATCTTGGTCTTCTTCATCCTCAATGTCAGAGGTGCTGATGTAACCATCTTCTGTAGCAATATATGCCCGCTGACTTGGGCAGTCCTTCTGCACATGGCCAATGCCATGGCAGCGGTGGCACTGAATACCCGAAGTGCATCCCGTCGATGCAACGAATGAGGAACTCTTGGTAGGCACCTGTAAAGAATTTTTACCTGAATCTGAAGGTCATGTGGGTGGTGTCTTAGGTGTAGCGGAAACTCCAGAGGCTGTTGGTCGCTTGCTCACTGGTGGAGGCGTTCGAAAAGTGGTTGGCTTGGTCAGCCCCGTAGATGGTGCCGAGCGTGGCGTGTATGTGCTGGTGCTGACCTTGCTCTTGCCCTACTGTTCACGCCCCTACAATTCCTTTTCTGCAAGCATAGCAAACTGAAACAACTGGTTGACAGTGTTAAATTCTTTATAATCAACAATGTCCTGAATGTCATGCCTCAAACTAGAATAAAAATGACAAATGGCATCTTCGTTTCCCTCAACAACACTACATCGCATCAATCCCTTTTGGAGCTCACCATAGTAATCCTGTACAGATTTATCTCCTTGTTCTAAATGCATCAATTTCTTACGCAAGTCTCTATGATAAGAAGGAGGAACAAAACGATCACGCATAGCTACCTTAAGTTCTTCCCATGTACCAGGTAAAGCATCCTGTGCAGCTAGCCCATTCCACCAAATAATGGCAAAATCCTTAAACTCACTAGTAGCTTGTCTAACTCTATGCTGCTCAGGTACAAGGTGGGCACTAAACTTTTGTTCTACCATCATCTCCCAATCAAGATATCCCTCAGCATCATAACGACCTAAAAAAGATGGTATTGTGAACTTAATCTTAGCATAAGGATCATCGGGCACACGGTGATTATTACCTTGACGGCGGTGGTGGTGGACACCACCCATACCTGTCGTGTTGCGACATAGACATTGCCGTAATCTCTCTTGTCAGATAGCTGCTCGACCTATGTTTCCAGCAGCATCATGCACCGTGTCTTGACCATCGGTGTTGCTGCCGGAAACGTCGTTGTTGCCCGCCACGAAGGTTTCCAACTCAGTAACCTTGTTGGTTAGCGTGGAAATTCGCTTGTCCAATATCTCCATGCTATTGCCAATGTTGAGTTCAATGAGTGCATCAGTGATGGCCTTCCTGACGGCCTCATTCATCCTTTTTTGGGCATCCTCTACAATAGCTTGTAGTTGCTCTTGGCTGACACACTCGCTGAAACCCTTAGGATTGTTATCTGTAGTCTGTTCACCTCCTGCCATTGAAAACATAAAAACAGGAACAAACAGGTGAAAGTTATCCCTACCAAATGACTACGTGGTTGTAGTGGTGTCACTTTTCATAGCAAGTGGAAGCGTCTTACCAAGGTCTTACCAAGTTCTTACCAACGTAAGCAGTGGGCGGTACAACCGGCGGCTGGTTCATGATACCTGTGAGGTAGTGGTACCGAGATTGCAAGGCCCTTTGTCTGTACTGATCTGAAGAATTTGTGGAGCTTGGAAGGCAAACAAAGAGTAATATGTATATTTGGCACACAAGTTAGTAACAGAAAGTAATGCTGAATTATAGTCCAAAGTGCTTGTTCTCGTTGCTGGTCTAAAGTGTTGCAAGTACCAGGTTGTGACAAAAGTATGGTGGATAGCAAGGTGATAGGTATGAGAAAAACAAGTATGGTGGATGGAAACAGCAACACAAACAAGGAACCAGATAGCACATGCAAACACAACTCACTTTGGGCTTCTCTATGTGCTCCTCTAGATATTGTTCCTCTTTTGCCCCTCTCTTTTTTTCTATTTTTTGGGCTGTCGTTGTTTTTTTTGGGAAATTTCGACTTTTTTATTTTATTTTTTTGATATTTTTCCTTTACTTAGGAGCACAAAAGCAGTAACCATAGAAAATATGAGCTCAAACAAGTGTAAGACATGGCCTGTGGAATTTTCAGAAAACTGGATGAAAATTGACAAAAACCTTATGACCACGAAACGAGGATCTTGTGACCACTTTTTAGCCAATCTAAAAATTCTGAACCCTACAAGAGCAGGGGATGGACGGATCCAAAATTTTTTTCTGATTGATTTGCATATATGGAACGTCAAAAACGGAGTTCGTATGCAAAAACTAGACCAGTTTTAAGAATTGGCTCCGAATTAGAGGACAAAACGGGAACAATGTGTGCAAAATTGGTCACAACAGCCAAGATTTGATGGAAACGATGGGGGGAAACACACGAACTGGACTCTAACACGACCTAACTAGCAACAAGACCTCGACCAGGACACAAACTCAATACGACGGACTCTGAAACTAAAATATGCAAAGGCTATGGCGTGGAAGGTTCTAGGATAGGAAAAACGAGTATGGCACTGGACTATGGGACGAATACGAAACACTCAAACTAGGGAATAACAAGTGAACCTGACGGTATACCTTAGCTCTGATTACCACTTAATGGAGACGAGGATCCCGATCTTCCGTCAGGTGATGGTAACTATCGTTGTGGCGGAGAATGACACACCGATCCAGCTTCAAATCGAAAGATCGAACCCTGCAATCTTAGCACCACAGCTCCTCTGGTTATCAACCAAGTCATGGACTAGGTTGACCTCACCAAGAAGGTTAATCCCTGCCTGTGCAATGAAGAACACAAGCAAGAACAAGAAAGATCGCAACCAAATTGCAAATATATGATTAATCTCACGAGTTGGGGTCTCACAAACCGAAGAACGGCGAAACTGTTTCTTGACAGAATAATCTAAGCAAAACCCAAACCCTAATGGAGGGGTGGCGGCTGTTTATGAAGACTCTAGGGTCATGCAAGACCCCTGGACGCGCCCCTAATGGGCCCAAACTCGATACATGGTCCAACGGACCAAAAGACGGTGTCGCAGCACCCTGGCAGATTCTGGACGCTGACTTGTTTCGACGATTCCCATTGATTCCGAACAGATTTTGACGTGAAACCACTTGGATTGGCTTCTTTATCAAATTAGCTTTTCATCCATATGTGGATCATCAAAAACGGAGTCCGGATGCGTCCTGGGCGACCAGTTTAAGGCAGACTGGTCCTGGAGGCCGAGGCAGACTCGAATTCGTGTTGGACTGGGCCTCCGGCTTGTGTTGGACGTCCTTGCTGGTCATCATCACCTCCTCCACGTCCTCTTAGTCCTTCTTGACCCTCTCCAATGCTCCTAAGCAAGATAACATCATTAGGTAGTAGTCTATTCTCAAAAGTATGAAAAGGATCGCTTAAGAACGAGCTCACCTGTAAATTGAGTTGACGCATTCGAGCCCGGGTCATTGGACCTTGCATGACGGTTGGAGGATCAGCTGGTACATCCAAAGGAGTGATGTCCTCATTAGTTATAGTCCTCCCCCCTCACTAGAATCTCATCCTGGGTTTTAAAGTCTGACACACCTTTCGAAGAGGTATGGGTAGAGCTTCCAAAGTTCTGACTCTTTTTCCCAAGTGGCTTCTCGTTCAGTGTGGTTGCTCCACCGAACCTTTCACATAGGTATGGTAATGTTTCTAGTTTCCTTATCAGCCCTGTCAGGTATCTAGATTAGGTGCTCCCTATACTCTAGAGTGTCCTACATATCTAGTGCCTCAGTGGGTACCTGCTCATCTGTTAGCTTCAAGCACCTACGTAGCTGCAATACATGGAACACTGGGTGTACTCTTGTCGATTCCTCTAGCAACTCCAGTCGGTGATGCTCCCGTGGGTGGTGTATCCTCCACAAGGTTGAAGGGGATGGGGTTAACACCTCTTTCGTGACCATAGCCATGGCCTCCGCCATGGACAACCGATGCGGGGAAAGTGGAATGGCAGAATGGAAGCTCAGAATGGCGGCACGACATCTTGTTGCAAACGTCATTTGAGTTGTGGGCTTGTGTTATTAAGCTATTAGCCAATTTAAAACAATTTTTAACTAACCATACACCTAATCAAAGAAGCAAGAACAATCATAAGAAGCATTAAGATCCAAGCACCCATTACATCAGTTTATTACATGGCGATGTCTCCAGCAGCTACATTGGAAGACTCACGAGAAACACACTACACACGGGTAGGCTCCAAAAGAGGGACATTGTACTCTACTCCTGAAAGTGAGTCATGTCTCATTTCCACACAGGGCTCATCATCAGCACTACAACTTCTAAATTATTGGATCATCTTTGGGAATCTAACCCTAACGAGGTGGTGCTATGGTCCATCTCATGAAACTCGACATCAGAGCGATGCATCCTAGCAATGTACTCCAAGGCCTCCCCTACTCCTAGGTCTTCTCAGGCATGGGAAGTGCATCGGATGAGCATGCATATAGGTTGAGTTTGCTAGGTGCTAGCAGGAATTCCTACTCTCAAGGCTCCTTCTTAGAGACACAGGGAAGCTTAGCCTGTATTTCCTGATACTCCTTTGAAAGGTCCTAATATGGCTAGAGGGGGGGAGGGGTGAATAGCCTATTAAGAACTTCTACAAAGCACTAGAGCAAATTGGTTAGTAACACAAATGGCACAATGCAATTTGCTCTAGCTCTACAAGGGTTGCAAGCCACCTATCCCAACAATTCTAGTTGATATGATCACTAGAACACACAATAGCTAAGTCACTACTCACTAAGCTAGTGTGCTCTCACGGACTAACTAAAGAGCAACAATAACCAAACTAACAAGCTCTCAAAGACTAGCTACACTAAAGAGCTTGGCAACTAGTTTGCAAGAAAGTAAAGGAGGGGATATGATGATTATACCGCCGCATCGAGGAATGAACCAATTACAATGTAGAGACAATCCAATCACCGGGAGAATTCCAATCACACAAGAGACACAAGAATTTTCTCCTAAGGTTCACATGGTTGCCGACATGCTAGTCTCCATTGTGTCGATCAACACTTGGTGGTTCGGTGGCTAATAGGTATCACACACCTAGCCCACCACAAGAGGTGCTGCAAGAACCTACCGCAAGTGAGGTAACTCAATGACACGAGCAATTTACTAGAGCTACCTTGTGGCTCTCCGGTAGGGAAGGTGCAAGACCCCTCACAATCATCGGAGCCAGCCACGAATAATCACCAACATGTGCCAAAGCTCCTCCACTGCTCCAAGTCATCTTGGTGAAGCGACATGATTTCCACGAAGGGAAATCCACAGAGTCGAAGTGTAATAAGACTGTTGTAGATCATATTACCCAATTTTCCAGTCGAATACCACATCCATACAATGATAATATCAGAGTACAAATAGTGCAGAATTACATAATTTATTACATCGCCGCATTGGCGGAATCAAAAGTAGCATTCATTCAGAATAGCTTGAAGATAAGATCACCAAACTCGAGCGTAGGCATGAACCCCTCAATTGTCAAACTCCTCAGAGCTATACTCTTCAGCAGAACCTATGTGCCAAAATTTATCAGTACGATTTGTACTAGCCACTCCCACCCTATGAGTATTGCTTTGTGGACATTGGATGCAAGTTGGATATAATCAAGAGGAACCTATATGGCTGGGGTTTCCTATGTATTTAGCATATCAAGTATACAATAGTATAGTAAGGTTTTAACACCATTCCCACACACATTCCACCCCATTCCCTATTCCGAGTCAGGTTTCAATCCTAGGATCGATATACCACCATCTCCACCAACACCATACCATCGCTCAGTCGATAGGCCAACTCCCTCTTAGCACTGCCTCAAGGCCCATAGCCCCTGGCTACGACCGACACTCTCTCACGGGGGAAGAAGAGAAGGACTCATCTCATTATCTAGTTTAAGCGAAACCCAGGAAAGGTCCATAGCCGACAAGTCGACACATGTATCGATCGATCAACCATACACTCTATAGAGGTTTTACATAACCACAAGATCCACCTTCCTCACTGACCATCGTCAACTAGGCTGATTCTAGCCGCTTGCTAGCCTAGGATAATGCCACTCTACCATTCAACCATGGTACACCCCGAGTCTAGCCTAGGGTGGCTGAAACTATGAGTCATGAGCTGAGTCCACAAGGTCTCCATGAAGTCTTGGAAGGGTGTGGGGGAAATCCTCCGCGCCCCGTACCTCCTTACACTGTCCACTATCAACCTAGCAGTAGTGGCAAAATCCTACCAAGTAGTCTGGCCGTCCCGCACCATATAGGGCGAGTGGTACGTAAGGCTTCCCGGTGAATTTGAGTACTAGTAAGTCCTTAGGGATGACCAAGCCAGAATGTCTCCATCAGGGTTTCTATTTATCGTGAAACCACAACACCTCCATCCTAGGCTCCACCCATCACAGGTTCACACCCAGGTCCACCTCATATACCATTTACCCACCCCAGGTATCCATTTCTAGGGGTGCCCAGGTAGCACCCCATGGCAAGACTTGCCCCAGGCTCATCGTATATTCCAACTTGGTCGATACAACCCTCACCCTCCACACACCCAAGTCACACACGTAGCACTCTCCCCATAGTACAGATAACACCAGTTTCTACCATGCATTAATGTCGTATAAGCGTAGTAGAAGTATGAGCAATGAAATATAGCAGCAAACGTGTGTCTAGCCTAATAGCAGGGTATGCAGGGGTAAGGTTGTGTCAAGGTAAAGGCCACCAAGTAGGCATACTACCATGCAAGTCCTATCATAGTATGACTGTAGCAGTAAAGTAAAGCAATAGCAGTTCTATATTAGCCATGCGTAATAGGTGCTACAAGATTGGGTGGGATGTGGCACCTTCAGTGTAGTCGTCTCCGTTCTCCTCACAGTACTCATGGTCCTCGTCCGTCAGGTTCTCCTCCGAATCTGCAACGTTCACATTATAGTCGTGTTAGCGATGTCTATAGAATAGCATAAAGAGGCAATGAAAATTCAAAAGAGCCAAATACACTCAAACATGGGCTCATTGCGTAAAGCTCGATTTTAGATGAATTTTGGTCCTAGTTTCGTATTTTTCTAAGGTCGTATGAATTAGTTATGAATTTCCAAAGTTTAATTCATTTTTGAAAATGGAAAAGGCCGAATTATTCCTGGGCTGACATGTGTCATGCTGTGACTGGTCCACGTGGCATGCTGACGTCAGCATGACATCATCATCTTGGTTCCGAGCTGATAGGTGGGGTCCAGCTGACGTCAGCATGACGTCAGCAACATCATCAGTTCCGACAGGTGGGTCCAGGGACTCTTGGGTCACTGACATGTGGGTCCAGTCAAAGTCAACGTTAGTCAACAGACAAGTCAACGGTCAAGGGTCAACGTTCAGGGTCACTGACGTGTGGGTCTAGGGCTGCTGACATCAGTAGCTGATGTCATCGCGACGTCAGCATGATGTCACCCTGGCTGTGTTGGCTTCTGACGTGTGGGTCCCTCATGACATCAGCATGATGTCATCATCTAACATGTGGGTCTAGAGTGTCTGTGCCACTGATATGCGGGGCTAGGTCAATGGTCAACTCAGACTAGGTCTCAAACAGGCTCTGGTGGGCTCGGGTTGGGCCGGTCTGGGCCGAGTTGACCCGGACACGTGGCATGCTGTGACGCAGCCACGTCACAACCTTGGGCCTCCACTGGGTTGTGGTCTACGGCTTGTGGTCCACGGTGGATGCATGCGCTGGTCTATGGTGGACTGCTTCTCCTTCTAGTGAACCGCGTCTACCCTTCTTCTTTCTCTCTATGGTCCACGTGCGTCGGGTGCATGCGCGTGTGGCTGGTGAGGGGAATTCCCCTGCCTCCTCTCCCACCGTGCTTCTGCCATTGGTGAGTTTACCGGCGAGCTCCCTTAGCAGTGCTGGTGTCCAATTGAGGAGGGGAAAAGCTCCCCCACGCCATGGCGACTGTGATGGTGGGGTCAAAGTGGCAGCCAAAGCTTCCTAAGGCCTTGGCCACGGTGATCGGCGGCTTGAGCACGACGGCGGCGTTGGTGTGGTGGCTACGGTCTCGGAGAGGCATTTCGGTGGGGCGTGTGAGCTTCTACGGATCCATGGGGATGTGGTGAGGGCGTCCAGGGCTCAAGGCGGGGCTTTGGGTTCCCATGTGGCCGATAGGGGCTCCCCGGTGGCCACGGTGGCATGGTGACGACGGCGAGGCACGTGGGTGCACCACGGGGATCTAGTGGGGTGGTCATGGCCTGGTCGCGGGTGGTCGTGGGTGTGCGCGTGGGTGCGTGTGTACCCAGAGGCCAGAGACGGCCCTGGCCTACACGCTCCCGGTGTGGAGCGCCATGGCCAACACGGTGAGGTCCGGCGGCGAGCAGGGAGAGACTGGGAGGGGGCTCACCATTGGTGTCGTGGAAGATAGGGTGGTGATGCAGCGGCGGTTCGAGGCCATGTAGCTTCGAAAGCCGTGTAGCGCTGTCGTAGGCGATCGTGGCGTCGGCTCTGCTCCGGCGGCTTCGGAGGTGCTCCGATGGCGCCTCCTTCTTCCTCCTCCCTCTCCCTTCCTTCTTCCTTGCCCTTCTCTAGCTCGAGTGTGCACAGGATGGCCACAAAGTGGCGGCAGGGCGTTGAGAGAGCTCAGGGCACCAGGGGCCAGGGCTTTATAGCCGATCGGGGAACGGCGGAGCCCGGTGAACGGCGGATGGGGATCAAGGGCGATCGGAGGTGCGTGCTTGCATCCAACGGCCCGCGCGTGGTTGCATGGGCGTGGTGCCAAGGAGATAGGGCCATGCCCCGGGAGTGACCCCCTAGCCCGCTCCTGCCAGGGCTGTCGGGGCTTGGTCGAAGGCATGAGCGGTGTGGGGGAGGAAGATGACACTGTGGATGGGGGTGGCTGACGTGTAGGGCTGTGTGGCAGCGGCAACAAGGGAAAATGGGGAGGCACGTGGGCGTGGGTGACGCGCGCTGGGCTGCCGCGTGAGTTGGGCCGGCCTGCTGCTGCGCGCGCAGGCGGGGCTGCTTGCTGGGCTGCTGCGCATGCAGGCGGGGCTGCTTGCTGGGCTGCTATGCGCTGGCGGGCCGAGAGGCTTCTTCTTCTTCTTCTTTTCTTTTTCCTTTTTATGTTCTCTTTTTCTTCTTCTTTGTTTTGAATTCAAATTTGGTTTGAAATTGGAATTCCAATTTGGTGTACCTTTTAGATATGATGCCCATATCATTTATATACATATATAAGGAATTTATTTAGCTATTTTGTATAACAAAAATAGGTGTAGTTTTGTTATACACAAATGGAAATAGTTTTCTTTTTAAACATTTATCCTTTGGTTTGAATAATAATTACTTTATGGTGTGTTTCTTTAAAGGAGTTTTTAGACATTACATAAAGCAAATGAAAATCTAGATCACCATGTGAGTTAACAATATATGCTATGTTTCATTTGTTAGTATTTAAATAAACATGATTAACAATGGCATGCCATGCTTGTGTGATGACTTAGGTTGGGTTAGACCTAATGCATCTCTTAGGTTGGGTTTCTATACATGACACTCATCAACACATGGGAGTTTTAAGAAAAATTTTGTAGTTGGTATTTTTAGTGTATGGATTTTTGGGTTGTTATAGTCCTACCCCCTTAACAGAATCTCGTCCCTGAGATTAAAGCGTAACGTACTCTTCGAAAAGGTAAGGATAGTGTAGCCGGAGGTCAGACTCTTTCTCCCATGTTGCTTCTCTCTCTGTGTGATTGCTCCATTGGATCTTGCACATAGGAATAGTCTTGCTTCGGGTCTCTTTGGTATCTCTGCCCAGAATTCTGATAGGATGTTCTTTATACTCAAGTGTATCTTGAATGTCAAGTGTACCAGTTGGGATTACTTCATCGGGCACTCTTAAACATTTGCGTAGCTGTGAGACATGGAATACGAGATGTACACCCATCAATTCCTCGGATAGCTCAAGTTTGTAGGCGAGCTTTCCAATCCTCTTGCAAATCTTGTATGGGCCAACAAATCTAGGGGCATGCTTTCCTTTCACATGGAATTTGACAGTTCCACATAGCGGGGATACCTTGAGATAGATGAAGTCTCCCACATTGAACTCAAGTACTCTTCTCCTTTTGTCAGCATAACTCTTGTATCGACTTTGAGCAATTCTCAAATTCTCCTTCACTTGCGCAACTCCTTCTTCTGCATCTTGAATCTTAGCGGAGTCAAAGAACGATCTTTCTCCCGGTTGGGACCACATCAAAGGTGTCTTACAAGGTCTGCCATACAAAGCTTCAAATGGTGACATCTTGATACTGGCTTGGTAGCTGTTGTTGTAAGAGAACTCTGCATAGGGTAGGCATTTCTCCCAATCAGAGCCATAATTTAGTACACTAGCATGAAGCATGTCTTCTAAGATCTGATTTACTCATTCTGTCTGTCCATCTGTCTATGGGTGGTAAGTGGTACTGAAATCAAGTTTGGTTCCAATGGACTTGTGTAGAGCTTCCCAGAATCGAGACACAAACTAAGGACCACGATCAGATACAATACTAGTGGGGGCTCCATGTAGTCTGAGAATATGCTCAACATATAGATCCGCTAATTTTTTTGCATTGGTCTTGGTCTTTACTGGTACAAAGTGAGCAATCTTGGTCAAACGATCGACAATCACCCAGATGGAATCATTGCCTTTCTGCGAACGGGGCAATCCAACTATGAAATCCATGGATATGCTCTCCCATTTCCACTCGGGAACGTCAAGGGGCTTTAGCAAACCTGTAGGCCTTTGATGTTCAGCCTTGACTCTATTACAGGTGTCACATCATGCCACATGTCCCGCAATGTCTGTCTTCATGCCTTTCCACCAAAAGTGTTTCTTCAAGTCTTGATACATCTTTGAATTTCCAGGGTGAACACAGTACTTGGAATCGTGAGCTTCTGACAGAATTTCCTCTCGTAGTATAGGGTTAGATGGAACATAGATTCTGTTCTCGAACCAGATGGTTCCTTGTTCATCTTCTTGGTGGTTGGTCTTGTAGCCTAGTTTCATCAGACCACGGAGATATTCGATCTCTTCACAACTTTTCTGAGCTTGACGGATACGATCTGTGAGATCATACTGTATGTAGAGCTCATTCAACAAGTCATGCGGTAGTATCTCAAGTTGGAAATCATCAATCTCTTCCTTGAGTTCAGGTGGTACTAATTCAGTGATCAAGGTGTGACAGTAACTCTTGTGACTGAGAGCATCTACGACTACATTAGCTTTTCCTGGATGATAGTGAATTTCTAGGTCATAATCCTTGATTAACTCTAGCCATCAGTGTTGCCTCATATTTAGATCTTCCTAAGTGAAAAAGTACTTCAAGCTCTTGTGATCCGTATAGATATCATATTTGTTGCCTATCAAGTAGTGTCTCCAGATCTTCAAGGCATGCACAACTACTGCTAACTCAAGATTATGGGTTGGGTAACGAGTCTCGTGTTCTTTCAACTATCGAGACGCATATGCTATCACTCTCCCATCTTGCATTAGTACACAACCAAGTCCTTGACGGGATGCATCACAATAGACTACGAAATCTTTACTGATATCATGCAATGCTAGCACAGGAGTTGTGGTAAGCTTCTATTTCAATTTCTAGAAGCTTTGTTCACACGCGGGCATCCATTCAAACTCCTTAGTCTTCTTCAGAAGATTGGTCATTGGATGGGCTATCTTGGAGAAGTTTTTGATGAATCAGCGATAATATCCAGCCAATCCCAAGAAACTTTTGATTTCTATCACATTACGAGGTTGATCCCACTCTTTCACAGCTTCAATCCTGGTTGGGTCAACTGCGACACCTTCAGCTGATAGTACATGCCTAGGAAGGCAACTTCCTGTAGCCAAAATTCGCATTTGCTAAACTTTGCGTAGAGCTGATGTTGGGCTAGTTTCTCAAGTATGGTTCTCAGATGATGTTCATGTTCTTTAGCGATGGATGAATAGACAAGGATGTCATCAATGAATACTACCATGAACTTATCCAGATCATCCATGAAAACCTTGTTCATCATATTCATGAAGTAGGCGGGAGCGTTTGTGAATCCAAAGGACACCACGGTGAACTCAAACTACCCATACCTAGTCACAAAAGCTATCTTCGGGATGTCACTTTCTCGAATTTTCATCTGATGATAGCCAGATCTGAGATCAATCTTGGAGAAATACTTGGCACCTCGAAGCTAATCAAGCAGATCATCAATCTTGGGCAGGGGGTACTTGTTCTTGATGGTGACTACGTTCAAGTTCCGGTAATCAATGCACATTCTCATTGAGCCATCCTTCTTCTTAACAAATAGAACAGGGGATCCCTAGGGTGAAGCACTGGGTCTGATATATCCCTTCGAGATGAGCTCATCAAGCTATTTCTTAAGCTCGACTAGTTCATCAACTGACATGCGATAGGGTCTCTTAGCAATGGGTCCTATTCCCGACAAAAGATCAATGATGAATTCTACATCACGGTCTGGTGGCATACCCGGTAATTCTTTAGGGAATACATCGGGATAGTCTCTGACCATAGGCACATCATGTACTGTCTTCTCCTCTTTCAGTGATTCTAAACCGGTTCGGGGGTGGGCGCACATCCACGGTTCATTAGGCGATTAGATCAAGGGTTCGGCATCTGCAACATAGATCATAGGAATTTTAGTGCTTGTGCCATGAGTGCTTATAATTCAATATGATTACATGATTTTGACAATTTAAAGAAAAACATTTATACTATCCAACACTCATTACAAAGAAACAATAAGATCCATAAGATGCAATAAGATCCAAAACATTCATTACATGGGTTTTATTACATAGCATCATCTCCAGTAGCTACACTTGAAGACGTGCGAGAATCATACTACGCATAATGTCTCATAATACATCTCATAAGGGGTACATCATGGGGTACAACTTATGAAAGCTACTGACATGACTCATGACCACACAGGGTCATCTACTCTAACTCGTACACCGCAGCTGGGATATGACTGTTCTCGATCTCGATCTCGATCTCCTCGTCAGACTTGTGAAGTCAGGACATGTACTTCAAGTCCTCGATGAGCTCCTTAGTAGGCTTAGCTCTAGGTAGGGTAGGGCAGGCATCTAGGTTAAAGTGAGTTAGGGCTAACTCAAACTCCTCTATCCTAGGCTTTGTCTTGCTGCGAATCTCCTTGGGTAGCTAATCCCACATTCCCTTCATCTCCCTGAGGCGCTTCCTATCAGACTTCTGCCAAGCCTACCATGTCCTCTCACACTTGTCCTGTAGGTACTCGTTCTGCCTAAGTGCCTTGATCAGGTGACCCTGGTTGCGAACGACCTTCTTCCTGAACTCCTCTAGTTCTTGAGTCATGGCCTTGTTCCGAGATTGGATTTTCAGCATATTAATCCCCTTGGATCTCTCTCTGTCCCCTCTGCGGTTGAACTCAGCCTTCTTGTCATCCAACTCTCCCTGCAACTCCAAGACCTTGCTGTCGAGGTAGCAGTTCCTATTGCCTAGGTCAGTGGATTTGTCCTGTAAGTCTATGACCTTGGCTCTATGGATTTCTTCACGACGGTTGAGCTCGTCCTGTAGCTTGGCAACTGTCTCCAGTAGACTAGCTCGCTCCTGTGCTCCCTGCAAGTCTCGCTCCTAGTACTCCCACAGAAGGGCCTGGTCCTAACGTCTCCTCTGCTCCAGCTGGGTCACGTACCTGTCCTGCTCTAGTAGGTGAATAGCTGAGACACGAAGGCATCTATCCTGCTCGGCAAAGATAACTCTACCGACTGCGAAGCTTTGCTCACTAGGGGTAAGGCTAAGGTCGAGGGCCTAGGGAAGTAGTCGAAACTCTGTCATCTTCAGGTGCTCGTAGTGGTCCCTCATTACTCTGCAAAGTTCCTTGTGCGAGATAGCTTGCAATCCCTCCTCGACTGTGTCCTCTATAGTCAACTCGGTGAAAGCTAGGACAGAAGGTAAGGTAGTGCTAGCTGGGAACTCGACTGAGGTGACAATCGGTCCTTCGATTCCTCCTTCCTGAGCTGGCTTCCTGGTGTAGGTGACCTTGACAAGCTCGTTGGGGACACCTAACATGATGAGAACTCGACAGAGGGTCTGTGCAAAACCATCGAGCTCACATAGGTCAAAGGTAAGCTTGGCATGGTCTAGAGGTAGTGGTCCTAGAGGCGGCCAGTCGACGTTCGTTGCCATCTGCATGTTTTAAGGAACAGGTGTTAGCAGGTCAATAATAGATAAGCCTTGCATAAAAGTAAATGCAGGGTCGGTATATAACCGAAAGAAAGGCTATTCACATCCTATTCTATCGTCCATTTCTAAGGGTTTCGTCCTATGGTCAAGTATGGCTCAAATACCAACTGAAGCGACCTAATTTCCGTGAAGGGAAATCCACAGAGTCGAAGTGTAATAAGACCATTGTAGATCATATTACCCAATTTTCTGGTCGAATACCACATCCATACAATGATAATATCAGAGTACAAATAGTGCGGAATTACATAATGTATTACATCACCGCATTGGCGGAATCAAAAGTAGCATTCATTCAGAACAGCTTGAAGATAAGATCGCCAAACTCGAGCGTAGGCACGAACACCTCAACCGTCAAACTCCTCGGAGCTATACTCTTCAGCAGAATTTGTGTGCCAAAATTTATCAGTACGATTTGTACTGGCCACTCCCATCATATGAGTATTGCTTTGTGGAAATTGGATGCAAGTTGGATATAATCAAGAGGAACCTATATGGCCGGGGTTTCCTATGTATTTAGCATATCAAGTATATAATAGTATAGTCAGGTTTTAACACCATTCCCACACACATTCCACCCCATTCCCTTTTCCGAGCCATGTTTCGATCCTAGGATCGATATACCACCATCTCCACCAACACCATACCATCGCTCAGTCGATAGGCCAACTCCCTCTTGGCACTGCCTCAAGGCTCGTAGCCCCTGGCTACGACCGACACTCTCTCATGGGGGAAGAAGAGAAGGACTCATCTCATTATCTAGTTTAAGCGAAACCCAGGAAAGGTCCATAGCCGACAAGTCGGCACATATATCGATCGATCAACCATACACTCTGCAGAGGTTTTACATAACCACAAGATCTGCCTTCCTCGCTGATCATCGTTAACTAGGCTGATTTCGGCCGCTTGCTAGACTAGGATAATGCCACTCTACCATTTAGCCCTTGTACACCCCGAGTCTAGTCTGGGGTGGCTGAAACTGTGAGTCATGAGCCGGGTCCACAAGGTCTCCATGAAGTCTCGAAAGGGTGTGGGGGAAATCCTCCACGCCCCGTACCTCCTTACACTGTCCGCTATCAACCTAGCAGTAGTGGCAAAATCCTACCAAGTAGTCCGGCCGTCCCGCACCATATAGGGCTAGTGGTACGTAAGGCTTCCCGATGAATCTGAGTACTAGTAAGTCCTTAGGGATGACCAAGCCAGAATGTCTCCATCAGGGTTTCTATTTACCGTGCCACCACAGCACCTCCATCCTGGGCTCCACCCATCACAGGTTCACACCCAAGTCCACCTCATATACCATTTACCCACCACAGGTATCCATGTCTAGGGGTGCCCAGGTAGCACCCCATGGCAAGACTTGCCCCAGGCTCGTCGTATATTCCAACTTGGTCGACACAACCCTCACCCTCCACACACCCAAGTCACACACATAACACTCTCCCCATAGTACAGATAACATCTGTTTCGACCACGCATAAATGTAGTATAAGCATAGTAGAAGTATGAGCAATGAAATATAGCAGCAAGCGTGTGTCTAGCCTAATAGCAGGGTATGCAGGGGTAAGGTTGTGTCAAGGTAAAGGCCACCAAGTAGGCATACTACCATGCAAGTCCTATCATAGTATGACTGTAGTAGTAAAGTAAAGCAATAGCAGTTCTATATTAGCCATGCGTAATAGGTGCTACGAGATTGGGTGGGATGTGGCACCTTCAGTGTAGTTGTCTCTGTTCTCCTCACGGTACTCATGGTCCTTGTCTGTCAGGTTCTCCTCCGAATCTGCAACGTCCATATTATAGTCACGTTAGCGACGTCTATAGAATAGCATATAGAGGCAATGAAAATTCAAAAGAGCCAAATACACTCAAACATGGGTTCATTGCGTAAAGCTCAATTTTAGATGAATTTTGGTCCTAGTTTCGTATTTTTCTGAGGTCGTATGAATTAGTTATGAATTTCCGAAGTTTAATTCATTTCTAAAAATGGAAAAGGCCGAATTATTCCTGGGCTGACACGTGTCACGCTGTGACTGGTCCATGTGGCATGCTGACATCAGCAAGACGTCATCATCTCGGTTCCGAGCTGATAGGTGGGGTCTAGCTGACGTCAGCATGACGTCAGCAACGTCATCAGTTCTGACAGGTGGGTCCAGGGACTCTTGGGTCACTAACATGTGGGTCCAGTCAAAGTCAACATTTGTCAACGGATGAGTCAACGGTCAACGTTTAGGGTCACTGACGTGTGGGTCCAGGGCTGCGGACGTCAGCAGCTGATGTCATCGCGACGTCAGCATGACATCACCCTAGCTGTGTTGGCTTCTGACGTGTGGGTCCCTCGTGACGTCAGCATGACGTCATCATCTGACATGTGGGTCTAGAGTGTCTGTGCCACTGATATGCGGGGCCAGGTCAACGGTCAACTCGGACTGGGTCTCAAACGAGCTCTGGTGGGCTCAGGTTAGGCCGGTCTGGGCTGGGCTGACCCGGACACGTGGCATGCTATGACACAGCCACATCACAACCTTGGGCCTCCACTGGGCTATGGTCTATGGCTTGCGGTCCACGGTGGACGCATGCGCCGGTCTATGGTGAACTGCTTCTCCTTCCAGTGAACCGCGTCTACCCTTCTTCTTTCTCTCTGTGGTCCACATGCACCGGGTGCATGCGCGTGTGGCCAGCGAGGGGAATTCCCGTGCCTCCTCTCTTGCCGTGCTTCCACCATTGGTGAGTTCACTGGTGAGCTCCCTTAGCAGCGCTGGTGTCCAATTGAGGAGGGGAAAAGCTCCCCCATGCCATGGCGACTGCGATGGTGGGGTCAAAGTGGCGGCCAAAGCTTCCTAGGGCCTTGGCCATGGTGATCGGCGGCTCGAGCATGACGGCGGCATTGGTGTGGTGGCTACGGTCTCAAAGAGGCGTTTTGGTGGGGCGTGTGAGCTTCTACGGATCCATGGGGACGCGGCGAGTGCGTCCAGGGCTCAAGGCGAGGCTTCGGGTTCCCATGTGGCTGGTAGGGGCTCCTCGGCGGCCATAGCGGCATGGTGACGATGGTGAGGCATGCGGGTGCACCACGGGGATCCAGTGGGGTGGTCACGGCGTGGTCGTAGGTGTGCGCGTGGGTGCGTGTGTACCCAGAGGCCGGAGACAGCCCTGGCCTATGTGCTCCCAGTGTGGAGCGCCATGGCCAACATGGTGAGGTTCGGCGGTGAGCAGGGAGAGACCAGGAGGGGGCTCACCATTGGTGTCATGGAAGATAGGGTGGTGATGCAGTGGCGGTTTGAGGCCGTGTAGCTCTAGAAGCCATGCAGCGCTGTCGTAGGCGATCGTGGCGTTGGCTCTGCTCCGGTGACTTCGGAGGTGCTCCAATGGTGCCTCCTTCTTCCTCCTCCCTCTCCCTTCCTTCTTCCTCACCCTTCTCTAACTTGGGTGTGCACAGGATGGCCACAAAGTGGCGGCGGGGCATTGAGAGAGCTCAGGGCACCAGGGGCCGGGGCTTTATAGCCGATCGGGGAACGGCGGAGCCCGGTGAACGACGGATGGGGATCAAGGGCGATCAGAGGTGCGTGCTTGCATCCAACGGCCCGCGCGTGGTTGCGTGGGCGCGGCACCAAGGAGACAGGGCCATGCCCCGGGCGTGACCCCTTGGCCCGCTCCTGCCAGGGCTATTGGGGCTTGGTCGAAGGCGTGAGCGGCGTGGGGGAGGAAGACGACACTGTGGACGGGGGTGGCTGACGTGCGGGGCCCATGTGGTAGTGGCAGCAAGGGAAAACGGGGAGGCGCGTGGGCATGGGCGACGCGCACTAGGCTGCTTGCTGGGCTACCACACGAGTTGGGCCGGCCTGCTGCTGTGCGCGCAATTGGGGCTGCTTGCTGGGCTGCTGCGCGCTGGCGGGCCGAGAGGCTTCTTCTTCTTCTTCTTCTTTTCTTTTTCCTTTTTCTGTTCTCTTTTTCGTCTTCTTTGTTTTGAATTCAAATTTGGTTTGAAATTTGAATTCCAATTTGGTGTACCTTTTAGATATGATGCCCATATCATTTTTATATATATAAGGAATTTATTTAGCTATTTTGTATAACAAAAATAGGTGTAGTTTTGTTATACACAAATGGAAATAGTTTTCTTTTTAAACATTTATCCTTTGGTTTGAATAATAATTACTTTATGGTGTGTTTCTTTAAAGGAGTTTTTAGACATTACATAAAGCAAATGAAAATCCAAATCACCATGTGAGTTAACAATATATGCTATGTTTCATTTGTTAGTATTTAAATAAACATGATTAACAATGGCATGACATGCTTGTGTGATGACTTAGGTTGGGTTAGACCTAATGCATCTCTTAGGTTGGGTTTCTATACATGACACTCATCAACACATGGGAGTTTTAAGAAAAAATTTGTAGTTGGTATTTTTAGTGTATGGATTTTTGGGTTGTTACACTTGGTGGCGGCAACCACTAAGAGAAACAAGAAATCCGTAGCCACAACGATCCTCAAGTGCCATTAGATGCAATCACTCAAGCAAATGCACTTGGAATCACTCAATCTCACTTTGGATTAGCAATCAAGCAACAAAGATGAGTGGGAGGGAGTATGCTCAGCTCACAAGGATGTCAAAGATGTCAAATGGCCAAGAGAGATGCCTTGGAGCCGGCCAAACACTATTTATAGATGTACCCAAATGAATAGAGCCGTTAGAGTCAAGGAGGGGTTTTCAGCGAGATGACTGGACGCGTCGATCACATTGATCGGACACGTCGGTCCAGCGTCAAGTTGCTCCCCCAAGCCACTCAACCCTCTCCATGTCACATGATTCAAATTTGACCGTTGGCTATGAATGTGCGCGCGAGTCAAGTGATGACCGGACGCACAGCTCGCGCCACCAGATGCTCAACCCTTCAGCGTTCGATCATTTCTAGTAAGCTCCCCGAGGTGTTTTCTACAGAGCAGACGTGTTAGGTCATATGAGACTAGATGTGCCATGGAGTTAGGTTAGTTCAAGACTAACGCCGAGCAGTGATGTTAGCGTACATCAGCGATGACCTAATGCACCCCATGCGCATTCGATCGTGCCCAACCGCCAGCACTCAGAAAGTGACCTGACAGGCCGATGCGACATGGCTAGCATCTGATGGCTCAGTACCGCTCTTGGCCAACTTCATGCCAACTTTTAAAAATGATCGGACTCACCGGGCAGCGTTCGATCAGGTCGACCCTTGCGTCCGGTCTCAGTAGCTCCTCCTTTTCTTTTTCTAAGTCCACAACCACTTCGCCCTTGCTTCCAACTTGCTAACCACAAAGTGTCAAACTTGTGTGCACATGTGTTAGCATTTTCCAAACCATTTTACAAGGGTCAAAGTTAGCACACTAGGCCCCTAAATGCAATGCATGAATCATGTCACCTAGTGCCACTCGATAAACCGTTTAGCCAAAGATTTCCCCTCTTTATAGTATGGCTATCGATCCTAAATACACTGACACCCTCTATGGTGTCTTAAGTGCAAAAACAAAACCCTATCTTATACCTTTGCCTTGATCTTCTTGGATTTTGTTTTTCTCTTTCTTCTTTTCCATGTTGAGCATGTGATCATCATCAACTCATGCCCATCTTCAATTCCATGTTCCTCATCTTACTCAATCACTTGGATTTGACCACCTTGTCTAATTCACATACTTAGATCAAAGGTTAGTCCTAGGTTTCATCAATTATCCAAAACCAAACTAGGGCTTTCAATCTCCCCCTTTTTGGTAATTGATGACAACCTATTTATAAAGATATTCAATAGAATTTTCTTGGATTCATGTTGCTTGCCCAAGCATATTACCATGTGTAAAGGTTATGGACAGGTTTCATAAACCCAAATTGGTAGCATTAGTTCCCCCTACATATGTGCTAAGAGTTTGGATTTGAAAGTTTGCACATATGCATGGATTAGAAAGTGTGGGGAAGTAATGGCTACCAAATGATGCTAAGATGTAAAGAATAGACCTTTGAAGCATGATACCAATCGGAGTTGCCATTTGAACACCATCCTTAGCACCATTAGTAACTAGACATTCACAAAAACTAGAAAACCCCGTGAGATCAACATTATATGAAAGGGTATAGTTTTTATATGATAAGCACAAGTCTAGTTACTCTTTTTATGCATGCTAGTGCTTCATTCATCATTCAAGTTACTACTTGTATACACCACACAAGCATGGATAGGGAATTGAAAAACTTGTGCCATGCAAGCAAACATATGTAAATGCACATACAAATGCAACATACAAGTTTATGAGCTTGCTCCCCCTACTTGTGTGCTTCAAATTTTAGTTGATCCCTTTATAATGTCATTTCATTTGTTTGCTCCCCCTATCTTACTATCTTTGAGAATTTCTCTCCCCCTTTGTCATCGATTAGCACAAAAGGTGAGCTCAAATTTTAGATAGGTTGGGGTGAAACCATATGAAGTGGGGATCATTTTCTCAAATTTTGTTCAATCTATATTACTTGCCTACGATATTTAACTTGGTTTGATCCAAGGACAAGCTTCTTTACACCTCCAAATAAGTGTTATCTTGTACCATGTTGAGTTAAACACTTATAGCTCATTTTTAGATCAAACACTAGGTTCACAAGCCCACAAACATGTCATATGCCACCACTAGATCATTACAAGCATACAAGTAATAGTGGTACCACACAAAGCTTCAAATTCATTTGATTTTCATGAATGAGCCTGTGGGGGTATTAACCCCTATACCCTTATGGCTAGGCTTGGGCCAGCTCGGATCAGTGGGTTCAGTCCACCAAAAGACGACGCACGGCCTGGCCAACCTATTCGGAGTCCCACATAAGGAGTCAAGACAGATTTGGTGATCAAGTAAGATCCTGGTCGGTTAGAATAGGAATCCTTATCCGGCCACATATGGCAATTGTAACTGGCTAGGATTAGTTTCCAAATCTATAACCTTGCCCCCCTAGACTATATAAGGCGGGCAGGGGACCCCTCTAAAAAACATCTCTCATTGACATACAACAATACAAATCAGACGCAGGACGTAGGTATTACGCCTTCTTGGTGGCCGAACCTGAATAAAACCTCGTGTCTGTCTTGCGTCACCGTCTTGTTTTGTGGGTTGCGCATCTGTCTGCCGATAATCTACTACCTTGGGTATACCCCTAGGTAGACTGCCGACCGTATTTCGTCGACAGTGGTGTGCTAGGTAGGGGGTGTGCGTACTGCTCTCCAAGCAAACAAGATGGTCATCGTCTCCGGCTCCATGGCTACGTCGAACGGCCTCACGTTCACCATCGGCCAGATCACCTGGACCACCAGCTTCGACGACTTCATCGCCATGACCACGGAGGAGGCGTGGACTCAGTTTGCGCTGACCACTACTTTGCCTGCATCGGCTACGGCTCCGACCATGGTGGATATGGCTCTGACCATGGTGGATATGGCTCCGACCACGATGGATGCGGCTCTGACCACGATGGATCTGACTGCGACCATGGTACATCTGGCTCCGACCATGCCTACATCATCTTCAGCCACGCCGACAACCAGTCATCTGCTTCCCCGCTACAAAGGGAAGCAGATCGACAACACCGACCTACTCGACTCCATCGATCGGGTTGGCACCAAACTCGCTAAAACCCTAGCTCTGGTAAGTATGATTCAAAGTCAACCTAATGAGCAAGTAACCACTCCCCACAATAGATCTATCCGACCAGCTCGGACTAGTCATCCTACACGACTTGGTACAGATCTCATGGTCATATCTACTCCTAAGGGGCGCTTCGCTCGTCGCCGGCCAGCCCTCGCGATGGGTCTCCGACTCTCTGAGTACAAAGCCTCGACAGAAAACCACTAGGTCCAGCCCTACGGCCTGCAAAACGCTACCTCCAGCTATGCGTACAACCTACAACGCCGCTCGGATCTATGTTTTATGCACCGACCTCGGCTGAAGCCACACAACTTCATCAACATGATCCGGATTGAAGATTATCATGAAGGATCCATCCACACGGTCCAAGAGGGTGACTCCAGCTCCTCGTCTGGCACCACATCTGATGCCTCCATCCACACCAAGCTCCAGCATCACGACAATGAAGGCGTCAAATACGATCTGGATATCCCAGATCATGCCCCAGGGTTCCCGCAATTCCCCTCTTTCCCGCCAAGGTGAGGGGGTTTGATCAACGTTGTCAGCAATGATGAACCACCGGTAGTTGGCAAAACAGAACAAGAAAGGACTGCACGCAAAGTGTGCAACATTGACTGGTTTAATCACTAGCAAATCAAAGCCGAAGCAGACCAGGAGGCACGACGCATAAGGGTCCAGCCACGTGACCTTAACAATGCTTTCAATAGGGTGGGGGACAAATAGGTCTTCAGGACTCCAAGCGCCAATGTAGCTGTCGCCATGGCAACAATGCAATGGCTACCCAACACCCCGGAAACCCAAGCAGTTCGCGATGAAATACAAGCCTATCTGACGGCTGCTATGGCCCAGACCACAGAGATTATAAACTAAGCTCGGGCTCCATCTGTCTCAATCGAGTCAAGCCACAGCCGCCAGCACCCAAGTCGCTCACAACCACTCAATCAATGTGGCTCGCGCAATAACGACCCATCAGACAACCGTCAAGGCAGAAACGGTGGCCATGATGGTGGCCAGGATGACAACTGCCGTGATGTCCAGGACGATAACCGCCGGGACAACTGCGACAATCATTGTGATAACCACAGTCGTAGGGCTAATCAAGATGGCAATCAAGATCGCCACGATGGCAATAACAATCTCTGCCATTACCTCGGTGGACGTGATCTGTGTGCCCACATCAACCAAAGGGCCGATGATCGAGCATCCCACGAAAGCTATCACTGTATGGAATATGACACTGCCCATGGCCCGCCAGGTTTAAAGCAGTTTACTCCACACCTTCGCCATGTCATATGGCCCAAGAATTTCAAGCTCGAGAAACTTCAAAAGTACGACGGCAAGGAAAACCCTAAATTATGGGTCATGCTCTACGAGACTGCGTGTAGATCAGCCATGGCTGACAGCATGTCATGTCCATCTATTTCCCAGTTGTTGTTGGCCATGCAGGTCACCAATGGCTGGTCAGCTTGCCGGTGAACTACTTTGACTCTTGGCAGGAGCTCAAGCAAGCCTTCATCGACAACTTCATTGCTACTTGTGAACAACCAGGCAACAAATATGATCTACAATGGATTCGAGATCGAAAAGATGAGCCACTGCACGAGTACGTCCGGCGCTTCTTGGAGATGCGCATCAAGGTCCCATCAATCTCTGACAACGAGGCAATCGAGGCTTTCATCATTGGCCTCCGCTTCCACGACGCCCTAAGGGACAAGCTCCTCCGCAAGAGACCTAAATTAGTCATAGCGCTCTTGGCCACCGCTAAGAAATATGCAGACGTCGATGATGCTAAAAAGATAATTATTGAAGAAGCAGCAAGGGTCCCACGCTCCGACCACCCTCCACACTGCGACAACTACCGTGGCAACCATGGTTGGAACGACAGTTTTGACCGCCGCAACCAGCGTAACGATTCCCGTGATCACCATGACCAATGTAATCAGCGGCGTAACCGCCGTGACGATTACAGGGGCAAGCGTGCTCGGGAAGACGACGGCGAGGTCAACACTGTTAAAAAGGGTGGCGGACGCTGCAACTATGAAGACAACTACGCCAAAGCATTGAAAGGGCCCTGCCAGCTCTATCCTAAGTCAAACCATACCATGGAGAATTGCCATGTCCTCAAGACTATCTACACGCATCAACAGGCTCCGGATATGTCTAACAAGCCTAACGACATAGGGGAACAGCGCAACGAGGATAACGACGATGACGATGCAGACCCTCGTCATAAATACGTCAAGCCAATAGATCGCGTGCACTCCATCATCGGTGGCAAAGTGTCCATCGAGACCAAACGGGAACGCAAGCTGCTCGCCCACGCTTGCTTGAACGTGGCAAACACAGACAACCTTCTCACCGATCCACGGCTCTTTCTGTGGTCTCACCACAAAATCTCCTTCAGCAGAAAGGACCAATGGGCCACAATACCTAAGCCAGGGCGTTTTCCCCTAGTCCTCGATCCTTGCATCAACAAGGTTCAGTTCGACAGAGTACTGATCGACGGTGGCAGCTCCATTGATATACTATTCAAGAATAGTCTGCCCGCCCTGAAAATAGCCTAGGCGGACCTCAAGCCGTACGAGGCACAGTTCTAGGGTGTTCTCCCTGGACAGAGTTCTACACCTCTCGGGCAGATCACGTTACTTGTGCAATTTGGGACCCCGGACCACTTCTGCACTGATTACATCAACTTCATGGTCGTTGACTTCGACAGCACCTACCATGCTATTCTTGGTCGACCATCGCTCACTAAGTTCATGGCCATACCTCATTACAGGTATCTGGTGCTCAAGATGCCTACAGAGAAAGGATTCCTAACCCTTAGGGGCAACGTATATGCAGCTTATACCTACGAGGACGACAGCTTCAAGATAGCAGAGGCCCACAACCTCTCTATCCGCATGGCCGAGACCATGCTCGAGGCTAAGAAGACCTCAGCCGACCTCCTGGAGATCTTAGAACTCGAGGCTCCACGCAAGAACATCAAGTCCAAGGAGCACAAGGTGATCCAGCTGGTCGACAGTGATCCCAGCAAAACGGCCCTTATCAGGGCCAACCTAGATCCCAAATAGGAAGACGTGCTCATCAGGTTCTTGAGGAGCAACATGGATGTGTTTGCATGGAAACCTGCCAACATACCCGGTGTACCTCGGAACTTGATCGAGCACTCCTTAAATGTCAACAGCAAGGCCAAACCAATCAAGCAGAAGCTACGACGATTTGCTCGTGACAAAAAGGAGGCGATTAGGGTAGAAGTTACATGGCTTTTGGCAGCCGGATTTATCAAAGAAGTGTATCATCTAGAGTGGTTAGCCAACCCGGTTCTTGTATGCAAAAAGAATAATGAATGGAGAATGTGCATTGATTATACTAATCTCAACAAACACTGCCCTAAGGACCCCTTTGACTTACCTTGCATAGACGAGGTCATAGATTCAACCACCGGGTGCGAGCTAGTTTCCTTTCTCGATTGCTACTCTGGTTATCACCAGATCGCTCTCAAAAAGGACAATCAGATCAAGACATCTTTCATCATGCCTTTCGGCGCCTACTGCTACATGACTATGTTGTTCGGGCTCAAGAACGCCGGGGCTACCTACCAACGCGCTATACAGGCCTGCCTCAACGACAAGATAAAAGACGGCCTCGTCGAGGCTTATGTTGATGATGTAGTCAAAACCAAGGAAGCGCATACCCTTGTTGACAACCTGGAATGCACCTTCGCAGCCCTCAATACATTCCAATGGAAATTAAACCCAAAGAAGTGCATCTTTGGTGTTCCTTCTAGTATACTACTTGGCAATATCATCAGTTACGATGGCATACGCCCTAACCCGGAGAAATTCAAAGCTGTCTTAGACATGAAGCCCCCAAAAAAGGTGAAGGATGTTCAGAAGCTTACCGGATGCATGGCTGCTTTAAGCCATTTCATATCAAGATTAGGAGAAAAAGGACTACCATTTTTCAAACTGCTCAAAGCATCTGAGAAGTTTGAGTGGTCGGAGGAAGCAGATGCCGCCTTCACGCAGCTAAAACAATACCTTACATCACCTCCAGTCCTCACTGCTCCTAGAGAAGATGAAACTCTCCTACTTTACATTGCGGCAACCAATCGGGTGGTCTCCACTACCATGGTGGTCGAGCACGACGAGCCGGGCCACGCCTACAAGGTACAACGACCAATTTATTTCATCAGTGAGGTACTCAATGAATCCAAGACCAGGTACCCATAGATTCAGAAACTGCTCTACACCATACTGATAACATCTCGAAAGTTGAGACATTACTTCAATGGATATCGTGTGGTGGTTATGACCAAGTACCCTTTGGGGGACATCATTCGCAATAAGGATGCGAACGGGCACATCGCCAAATGGGTAATGGAGCTATGCCCCTTCTCCTTGGAATTTGCAAGCCGTACTACAATCAAGTCTCAGGCACTCATCGATTTCATCATCGAGTGGACAGACTTAAGCACGCCTGCCTCTTCGGGATCTGATGAATATTGGACGATGTACTTCGAGGCTCTCTCAACATTGATGGTGCGGGAGCAGGAGTTCTTTTTGTGTCACCATCCAAGGAGCAGCTTCGGTACATCCTTAGGATTTATTTCCCAGCATCTAATAATGCCACCGAGTATGAAGCATGCATGCATGGTTTACGCATTGCGGTTGAGCTTGGTGTTAAACGTCTCTATGCCTACAGAGACTCGGCTCTAGTCATCAACCAACTCAATAAGGACTGGGACATGACCAACAAAAAGATGGATGCATACTGCAAATTGATCAAAAAGCTGGAAGGCAGGTTCTATGGCATCGAGTACATACACGTGGTCTAGGACAAGAACCAAGCAGTGGATGCACTGTCAAAGTTAGGATCATCCCAAGCCAAAATCCCACATGGCGTATTCGTCCAAGACCTGCTCACGCCTTCCATCGAAGAGGAAGATTCTACGGTCGACAAAGCTCTAGACTAGCAATTAGTGGCTACGGTTCCAGCGCCGAGCACCACCGAGCCGCCACTGACCACTCGTGAGCCAGACTGGAGAATACCTTTCATCAAGTACTTAACAGATGGCAGCGGTTATACTGATCGAACAGAAAGTGAGCGCCTGATGCGTCGTAGTAAGCAGTATCTGCTCATCGATGGCAAGTTATGGCGCAAAAACGCATAGGAGAAAATCTTGATGAAGTGTATAACCTAGGAGGAAGGCGAACATCTCCTGGACCAAATCCACTCTGGCTCCTGCAGCAACCACACGGCCTCAAGAATGTTGGTCGGTAAGGCTTTCCGAGCAGGGTTCTATTGGCCATCAGCAGTAGCTGACGCAGAAAAGCTAGTCCACCACTATGAGGGTTGTAAGTTCTTCACCAAGAGAATCCATGTACCAGCACATGAGATCTAGACAATACCAGCCTCTTAGCCCTTTGCATGCTAGGGACTGGATATGATCGAGCCCTTCAAACCGGCTCTTGGGAAATTTACATGCGTCTTTGTGCTGATCGACAAATTTTCTAAGTGGATAGAATACATGCCTTTGGTACAGGCATCTTCAGAAAAGGCTATCACGTTCCTTGACCAGGTCATCCATTGTTTTGGCATATCCAACAGCATCATTACTGATCTAGGTATTCAGTTCACCAGGAACGCTTTTTGGGACTTCTACGATGAAAGGAGCATAGTAGTAAAATACATCTCGGTGGCGCACCCTAGAGCTAATGGACAAGTCAAGCGGGCAAATGGCATGATCTTGGATGCATTGAAGAAGAGGATGTACAGAGAAAATGATAAAGCTCCTGGAAGATGGCTCAAAGAGTTACCAGCCATGGTCTAGGGCCTCAGAACTTAGCCTAGTCGTAACACCGGCGTCTCACCATACTTTATGGTTTACGGCGCTGAGGCAATCCTCCCACCAGATATAGCTTTCAGATCAGCGTGAGTAGAGAACTTCGATGAAGGCAAGGTCAATGAAGTATGGGAGCTAGAGGTGAATAGTGCAGAAGAGAAGCGGCTCGATTCTTGTGTACGTACGGCTAAATACCTTGCTGTTTTGCGTAGGTACTACAACAAAAATTTTAAAGAGCGGTTCTTTGTGGTCGGGGACCTAGTCCTGAAGTGGAAGACGAACCAGGCTGGTGTCCATAAACTCGCAACCCCATGGGAGGGGCCATTCATGATCAAGGAAGTCACACAACCAATGTCTTACAGGTTAGCTCACCTGGACAGTATGGACGTACCAAACTCGTGGCACATCGACAAGCTTAGATGTTTCTATGCTTAACTACTAAGATATGTACTCCTCTTGTACTTTCAAATTACTTCAATAAAGCTATTATGATTTCTCCGACCACTATAATGTGTCACTTCGAATTTCATGATTATTCTAACTTAGCCAGTAAAAGCCGACCACCACTCCTTCTATGGTTTTCGGAGCAGGCCCTATCTCCGGTTCCACCCAACACGTGCATGGGATCCGCTCTCTATGTTACGGGTGATCGGTAGGTCTCCCTTGGTTTGACTTGTCTACGTCTACGTGTGCACAGGTCACGCGCCTCACACTCCGACCACATGGCAAACTAAGGCTGCACAAACTGTTCGAGATGATGTGTCGAGCAAAACGGTACAACTAAACAGAACATTAACATGTTCTTACTTAGTTACACCAACATGAGTCTCAAGCTTAAATATGTTTTATACAAAGCAAACAAGCTTATGATATACAATTACGTTATTACAAGCTCACCTGAAGAGGCCCGAGTTTACAATAACACAACTATGTCCTCCTTCTATAGCTCTAAGTCTATTACATTGGCTGGTCGGAGCGCGCGGCACAAACTGCTCGTTGCTCCCGATATCCTACTCGAGTCTCAGGGACTCTTGTGCTAGTCGAGCTGAATGGGATGGCCCCGCCAATGCCTGGCTGGTTGAGACCGTGGGCTTCATCGGTTGGCTGGCAACTGATGGCGTTCCCAACTAACTTGTCGATGGCGTACCCTGTACAGGTGCCGTCCCACCTCCACACAGGTTAATGTCGCCAATTATCTTTGATGATAGGTCTAGCTAGGCCATCTGAAGCTCCTCCACCTTGTCTGGGTCTACCTCCTTTGGGTATCCAGCCTCCAGGCGCTTGAGATCGATCAGGGGGTAGTGGGCACACACCATGCTTAGCACATGGGCACTCGTGTACTCACCCGCCTCCTTCACGAACTCTTGGAACCATCCCCATGCTTGTCTGCATCTCTCGACCAGTTCGAGCCGGGGCGTCCTTGGCTCTCCCTCTATGAGTGCCGGGTCGACAAGGTCGAGGATGGGCAAAATGCCAGTCGCCACTTCTTGGCACCGGTTCTTCCATGTGTCCCGATCCTCGGTGGCCTCGAGGCATCATGTTTTCTAGCCGTCATGCTCTTTCATCATGGCTTCTAGATGCCTCTTGGCATTGACTTTTAAAACTGCACACCGTACAAGACATCAAAAGTAACGATACGACAAGATAAGGCAGCTAACAGAATGAGAAAGGTGGTCTGGAACACTTACTTTTCAGTTCTTCATTCATTTTGGTGGTGTGGTCCTAGAGTCGAGCCTGGTTGCATGCCAGTTTCTCATTGTCCTCCTTCAGGCGACCACACTCTATGGTCGTGTGGCTATTGTCCTCTTGGTGGCTAGTTACTTTAGCTTCTAAGCCTGCATTACAGCTGTCACTACCAGCAACGCAACAACACGTGTCATACACTTGCTGTGATAAAATGACAACTTACTTGTTTTCCCCATTCTTTGTTATTGAGCTAGCCGACTAGGTTCTGGTTCTGCGCCTCTCGCTCTGTCCTCTCCTGGTCGGCGGCTTCAAGTTGGCGGCACAAGCGTTCCACCTCGTCCACCAGTTCTCTATTGTTCGTCATGATTCCCTCAATCTGGTCGAAGCACCTCTTTCGGTACTTTGCGGTCTTCATCAAGTCCTGAATATAAACAAGCTAAGTCAGATAGTTCGACTACATAACAGGGTCAAGTGGTCAAGCCAAACATACCTAGACTTCGGTCACCAGACATTTTGCCGCTCGTTCAACTTTTAGGGTCTCTTTGACCTCTGGGATTTCTTCGTGCATAACCCACTCGTCGTTCCGCCAACACGACACATATACATGTTGTCGTTTATCTTGGGGACGGCCAAGGATTTCTTCTACTTCATCCTCTTCAGCCTCTTGTTCAGGGGGCGGTGCTGGTCTGGAGTCTGCATTCTCCATGACCACTATGGCTTTCCCACGAGCCGCAGCATCGGCTAGCGTGCTCTGTGCCAACTCCGGTTGCTGCTCCTCGGCTTGGTCTGGTTCCCTTGGCGCTAAGGTATCTGCTTCAGCAGGGTTAGTGCTCGGAGCACTTGTACTATGCTCGGCTATCTTCTAGACCAGCTGCTCAGGGACTGACGTCTGGCCGCTCATCTGCTGAGGTTCTGGTGGAATTTCTTCTATAGGTTCCTCCACAACCGGCTGCTGAGCAGTTCTTTCCACCAGTACTGGCGAAGCCGTGCCATACCCGGCTAGCTGGTCGGGATTTTTGGTGGACGCCGACCTAATATACCAGAGAAAAGTTCAGAAGACAATAGTATTCAATACAAATTATAAGCTTACACCAAAGTTACAGATACTTATAGCTTGGAAGCACGGAATGACATGGCGAAGGAGCATCTCTTTGACCGCGCCTACTCCACGTGCTCGGCAGGCTCCACCGGGTCTTGTTCCATGACCGTTACTGGCACCGGAGTTTGGTGCTCGACACTCCCTCCGCTTGTCCTCTGTGTTGTAATGGTCGGTGATGCGATCACTGCTGGCACAGAGGAGCCACCCTGCTCTATCGACTCCATTTGTCTCCTCCTCTTTCGGGGGATGAGTCGGAAGATGTCCGTATCCTCTATTTCATCATTTGAAAGAGGGAAGATGGCTTGATGACATTTGGTGGCCGCCGGCTGCTTGCCAGCCGCCCTGGCCATTGCCTCCTCCCTAACCTCGAGTGTCACCCAGTGGACGTCTTCGATCCTAGCACTGGTCTAGGTAGTTGGGCCAGCAACTTACAGCCAATCCACACCAGGGGGTGGAGACACGAACACTGCTGCCTGGTCACGACCATTCCTCTAGGAAACGTAAAGGATACAACATAGTCAAATTTTGTTACGATATAACTCTACAAGTACAAGGAAGCATCATTTAACTTTGGGGGAGGTTGGGCCAGCTTGAAGGCATGCTCGATGTCGCTTAACCTGACATAATTGGGATTGGCTAGGTTGAATAGCTCCCCAATCCTGGCCTTGATTTCGATCTTGTTGAGCGCCTCTTTTCTGGTCCTCGTTAGATCTGCGCTCCCCTAGTACTCAAAGCCAGGATGTACCCTCTTCTGGTAGGGCTAGATCCTTCAGCTGATAAAATTCCTGACCATGCTTGGACCATCCAGCTTTCCCCATGGGATCATCCCGAGCAGTTCTGCGATCTGCTCCAAGTGCTCGGGCTTCTCCGACCAGCTGTTCTTCTTCTCCGGAATCAACCCCACGTCGCATAGGGTGATTGTGTTCGGCTCTTCATGGATGTAGAACCACTTCTTGTACCATTCATCCAGCGAGGTGTTCTAGGGGCAGTGCAAGTACTAGGCCTTCATACCATCACGCAGATTGAGGTAGACCCCTTCGGCTATCTTCAAGCCGCCGCTCCCTTTCTTCTGTAGACAAAACACACTACAAGATTTTCGGTCTACTGCAACGCCAAAAAAGTGTAGCAAAAGACCCAAAAATGGTGGCCATAGTAATTTTGCTACCAATTTTTTTTGGTTAAATGTCGTTGCACTTGTAAGGGTAGCAATAGCATAATGCAATGGGTTACATTTTAGTTGCGACACACAGCCCCTCTATTGCAACACTTTTGACGCTTTTGCAACACCTGGTGAGTGTTGTAACAAAAGCAATTGCAACCACTATGGGTGTGGTAATAGTATCAATTGCAACGAACTAGGCGTTGCTAGCGATACGTATTGCGACACGCTGGTCGTGTAGCAACACAATGCAAGCGCAACGCAACACAGGTGTTGCAATCGTGGTTGTTGCTACGCAGAGAAAGCATTGCAATAGAGGTTCTCTATTGCCACGTCGCCTAAATGGTTGCTATAGGTGGCTTAGGTTATTGCAACATCTCTTCAGGTTGGTTGCTACAGAGAGGTCGTATATTGCCACGTTTCTGATTGGTTGCTATAGATGGCATAGGCTATTGCCACGTTACTTAGGTTGGTTGCTACAGACAGGTCATCTATTGCCACGTTACTAACTATCTGGTTGCTATAGGTAGATTCCTCTATTGCCACCGTCATCTTTTTGTAGTTGCAAGAGATAGTTTCTCTATTGCCACGATTATCGTACCTATTGCCACGACTAAATGTGGTTGTTATATGTGCCATCATATATTGCAACGCTAGATTAATATATTAATAATTCATGTTGCGACACTTTGTTTGGTAGCTTAAATTAATAATCGCAAAACGACAAATACATAATGAAGGAAGCATCGACATCCATTAAAACGAAATATAATTTGTTCATACAAAATCTTTAACAAAACACACCGAGTGTCAAACTAAATGAGAACACAAGTAGATAGCTTAACACATAATAATGTGTTAAGCACAGACAACTGTTTGAACTCATTCGAATCAAAAGACTAATGTCTACTGTAGCAGCGAAGGTTCCCTTGATATGTATGTTGGCCATCGTCCCACCATTCGCATGCTCCTTCTCAAACTCAAGATTCCTCCTGAAAAAATCATTGACATGCATTAGTTAAACTGAGACTAGTGGTGGCAAAGCTAATTGAACACTGAAGCAAAACACGAGCTACAGTACTAGAGTTCTGTGAGCTGCAGTACTATCAACCACTAGTACAGTGCCCGTGCTAACGCCATGTTCATTTCAGGATACACATGAAAACAATCAAACAACGATATTTTTTATTGTTTTGGCTACCAGTAAACTTTCAACTCGGAAGTAACAGTAGCAGAAGCAGCATGAAAGAACCAAGTTAATCAACTCGGCAAAATCGGCGTAGTAGGTAACCGGCCATTTGACCACATCGAGCAGTTTGATCGTTGAAAGAGCATCATAATTACTTTAACACTTACTTATGTTAATGAACAGCTCTACGATTCCTCTGATTCCGAATCTGACACTGAGCGCCTTGCCACTGTCAATGAAACTTGATGATGAGAACCTTGCGGTGAAGACTACCTCAAGTTGGTCAGCAGCAGAACAACCTCCAGTTGATTCAGTATAAGTACAAAACAATGTATCTGTGGTGCTGACCAAAATAATGTGGCCATCAAGACCGACAGCACACTTATTAGGTCTTCTAAAAAAATTGTTCAGAAATAGTTTGAAGGGTGGACTGTTGACAGTACAAAAATGGTTTTGGCTAAAAAGTATAATGCTCGTGCTAACGCTACGGCATCTAGAAAATCAAATAACATATAAAAAGCAAAAACATCTTGAATTTTATTGCTCACATTCATGAGATCCATCGTCTCATCTTGCATGTTTTGGTAGATAACAGAAACAAGGTAAATTCGAGGCAGCCAATTGTATATTAAATATTAGTATTTAAAAGAAATGGTAAATATCACTTGCATATGACACAATTCAGCTATGACATGATGTCGTTAGGGTAAAAAATAACACTAGAAAAATTCCAGCTTGTATGAATTGGTCTTCCATTCAGTTTCAGCCGCTTGCACACGTCCTATATCAATCCTGCACCAAGAGAGTATTATATATTTGCTACTGATCAAGTATTCACAAATAGTGCAGTGGTATATGTAAGCTCAAGGATTTGACTATTTACTTAGTTGGTAGTTGACCTAGGATTGAAATATGAAGGCAAAGAAAATCATTTGCTTAAGCTGAAGGCCTTTACGGTTGCAGACTTGCAGTGCATCACCAGGAAAACTAAAAGGGATGACTATTTCTTCAATTCAGAGACAATTGGATTATTGTTCATGTGCTCTGAAAATTCAATCTCTGTGTACTGAAAACAGAGGGTACCAACTGAAAACAGAAGTCATTTTATTCATTGCTGAATATACACACTCCAGGCAAGATCAGACACTTGATATTAGCCTTTGTTAATAGAACAGGTCGCTAACTTACCCTCTCCTCCATGATCCATAGCATTGCCTACGGTATGAACATCTACATCTTCTGAAAGCAGCAAAAAAGAGTGGGCTGAAATCAATTTCCATGATTCACTATTGCCATCTGAAAAAATAACCAGTCCTAAACACTGAAATTTAACAACATAAATCTGACCATAATTGAAACAGTCTTGTAGGTGTTCTTCATCCAACTCACATGAACTCTCTAGATAGACAAAATCAAAGCTGGCTACAGGAAATTAAGCTACTGATCTCTGAAGTCCGACACCAATTGAAACTCCATACCGATCTATGAAATCCAACAACTGTAGATATCTGAAAACATTCCGTGCTAAGGAATTGAAACTCAAAAAACCTGACTTACCCTGCATTCCGGTTGCAATAGCAGGGTCTCCATCTCCTCCTTAAAAAATCTATTGTACAATTTCTATTCATGAGAAACAATGATAAACTTACAAAAGGCATCAATATCTAGTCATGAGAAACTTAGCAAGACATGGTTTTCTATTTTACGATTTTTCTGTGATTTAAAAAGGAGAGCAATGATAATTCCATTGATAATTGACTATATCCATTGTATGAATGGTTAAAACGAACTATCGAGAAAATATTTATAGGCTATCACCAAGCGAAGCTAAAAATTACTGATTTGTCATCCAGGCCATATATTCCTTTGAAAAAATTAGCGATCTTGAATGTTTCATATGAAAAATATATATATTTTAACAACTGATCCCACTATCATCACAGGAATACAAAAGCAATCAGAAAAAGTGAAGCTCAAAAGCATTCAGAAATTAAGCGGGAGATATTTTTATAAGAGTGAAAAAGTTGCAGCATTCAGCTCAAACTAAAAGACCTTTTGCATTGAGAACTTGCGTGGGAGACTGGGAGCTAGAACGCTGAGCCAATTAGTTGGGAAGCAACCACAAGAATGCAAGATGAGCAGAGCCAGCGAAGAGAGACAGCCACACCACAGGTCCTGAAACTCCTTGCGGATGCTGTAGTCGGCCAGGGTGCGTTCGTCCTACGGCTGCTTCCCAGAGAAGATGAGCTTCTGCTTGTACGACGCCATGCCTGAGCACAAGAAAATGTAACAAAGTTGGTAAACAGAAACAGGAAATTCTAAAGGAATTAGATTGGAACGAAATCAGAAGCAATGGACCTTTTCCAATTGTGTTTAATGATGAAGAACAAAGAGCCGCCAAATCTAACAGAAGCCACTTGCCGGATGCAACCAAGCTCGATTACGCAAGAAGAAAGACCACACAAAATCCTCTCCTCTTCTCCCCGGATCCAAAAAAAAAGTTGTCACCCAGGTCGATCCCACGAAGCAAGATCGGAGGGCCGTCGCGGTCGGGGATGGCGATGGCCGCGGTGGAGGCGGGGAAGCAGCCGACGTCACGGGCGCGCTCGAGCTGGCAGCTGTAGAGCGTGACCTGCTGGGGGCTGGCGGTCGTGAGCACGACGGCGTCCATGCCTTCCACAGCCGGCACCATGCCTTCCGCACCATGCGCGCCCTCCGTCGCCGCGGGCACGAGTCCATCACCTCAGGCGCCTTCGGCCGGTCGCTGGCCAACACCGGTGGGGCGGGGGAACCCTAGCCGTGGGATCCCCCCGCTCCTCGTACTCGTCCGCGCCGCTGCCGCGCGCTCTGGATTCCGCGCGCTTCGAAGAGGAGCTGAGCCGCGCCTTGTGGCGGAAGGAGAGAGGAGGTTTTAGGGGAGGAGGAGGAGAGGGGGCGACGGCGATGCGCGTACGGCGGCGGCGAACGGGAGGCGGAGATCCGCGTCGGGGCAGAGAGAGAGACGCGTTTCATTTTTTGGGAAAATAAAGACAGCCTGCAGAGGGATCAAACCGTGGCCGCCTGGTTTGGGCGTGGGCCGTGGGGGGCTGGGGTCGGAGCCTCGGAGGGAGGGCGGACATGGGCGCTAGGCGCGGGCGGGCGTTGGGGGCGATCCAAACAAGGAGCACCGTCGGATTTGCACGATTAATGAGAGAGAATGGTTAAGAGAGAATTTGGTGTATTTGTTTTAATGGTGTTATATTTTTAGGTGTATTTATGAGTGTGGATGTAGCATAGGTCATGACTGTGGAGTAGGCATTTATTGTGTGGCTGTAGATTTATTCTAACTGGTGTATTATAGGGTAGGGTAGATGAACTTTGAAGCGTAAAGCAAATATAAACATACATGCAGCTGCCTCCCAAGACATTTTATGAGCACAAACACATCCATATATATTTCTAATCAGCAAGAGGAAACTAAGCCTGAACCATATTTAGGAGCAGAACAAAAGAATAGCTATGTACTTCTCCAAAAGGACTATATGTTCCTTTTTAATGCAAAGAGAGATAAAAGGTTTCACATAGTACCTGTGTATTCTTTTTGGACAATGCAGATCTTTTCCTAGCCGCAGTTTCCTTCAGTTGCTTTGCTGTAGTATAAACAGCACCTGAATTCGCTGCCAAATTACTTCTAGTCATGCGCCCTCTAGTGAGACGTTCTTCAGCTGTGGAAGAAGGGGGTTGTTGTTCTGGCTGGCTGGTTTCTTGGGTAACCTGAAAATAAATGGTTGGTGGTAAAAATTACACCCCTTGACAAGAATATGACATGCATGTTACAATTAAACATTCTTCAATTATCATCAAACTACCTGCTGACTATTCACATGTAAATAATAAATAATATAGTACAAAATTTTATAATTATTTTTTATAAATATATTTACATATACAATAACTAAAACAACTACAACTGTTTAAAATTGTAAAATTGAACCTTTAAAATTGGGGGAAAAATTTTAATTTTAAAAAATTAAAATCAAAACTATTAAAATAATTTTGAGACACCAAATGATCTCAAATGAAAATTTGATAAACATCAAAGTTGTTCAACTCATTAAGATCTACAACTTTTATTTCGGTCATCTTGTCATTTGACTAAATTTGAACCTTTCAAATTTAAAATTTTAAAAAATGACAAGTTCGAACCAAAATTTGAGACCCAAAATGATTTCAACATAAAAAGTGATGAATACCAAAGTTGTTCAACTCACTAATATCTACAACTTTTATTTTAGTCATCTTGTCATTTGACAAAATTTGAACCTTTTAAATTTAAAATTTTGAAAAACGACAAGTTCGAACCAAAATTTGAGACCCAAATTGATTTCAACATAAAAATTGATAAATACCAAAGTTGTTCAACTCATGAATATCTGCAACTTTTATTTTGGTCATTTCTTCATTTGACAATTTTTTAGCATATATTATTCACTAATCTTACACATTTCTCATATAGTTTATAAAACCTGTGTCACATTTATGAACAATGTCAGTACCACTTTATCATATGAAGAAATGACCAATACAAAAGTTGTATATCTTGATAAGTTATTCAACTTTGGTATTTATCACTTTTTCAGCTGAAATCATTTGGGGTACCAAAATCTTGTCTGAAGTTGCATTTTTTTGAAATTCAAAATTTAAATTGCTCAAACTTTTCATATGTATATATTGACAAAACCAACAAAATAAATTGATAGAGGATGATTTTAGAAATTTTTAGGAAAAAAAACCATCAGATTTGGAGTTAGTATGAGAAAGAAAAACTAGTTACAAAGTTAACCCATAGATTAAAAAAAAGAAATCACACTGTTCACTATGATCATGTAAAGATCATATAGAACAATGTGATTTCTCTTTTTAATCTGTGGGTAAAACTTGTAACTAGTTTTTCTTCCTCATACTAACTCCAAATGTGATGGTTGTTTTTTTCTAAAAATTTCTAAAATCATGCTTCAGCATTTACGTTTGATCAAACTTGGATGTGACAATGTTTTACACATTTTAAAATTTGAAATTTGAAATTTGACAAGTTCAAACCAAATTTTTAAACCCTAATTGATTTCAGATGTAAAAGTGATGAATACAAAAGTTATTCTACTCATCAAGATCTACAACTTTTATTTTGGTCATCTTGTAATTTGACTAAATTTGAACCTTTCAAATTTGAAATTTTAAAAAATGACAAATTCGAACCAAAATTTGAGACCCAAAATGATTTCAACATAAAAAGTGATGAATACCAAAGTTGTTCAACTCATTAATATCTACAACTTTTATTTTAGTCATCTTGTTATTTGATAAAATTGGAACCTTTTAAAATTAAAATTTTGAAAAACGACAAGTTCGAACCAAAATTTGAGACCCAAATTGATTTCAACATAAAAAGTGATGAATACCAAAGTTATTCAACTCATGAATATCTGTAACTTTTATTTTGGTCATTTCTTCATTTGACAAATTCTTAGTACACATTATTCACTAATCTTACACATGTCTCATATAGTTTATAAAACCTTACGAGAGATGTGTCACATTTGTGAACAATGTCAGTACCACTTTGTCATATGAAGAAATGTCCATTACAAAAGTTGTAGATCTTGATAAGTTATTCAACTATAGTATTTATCACTTTTTCAGCTGAAATCATTTGGGGTACCAAAATCTTGTCTGAAGTTGTATTTTTTTGAAATTCAAAATTTAAATTGCTTAAACTTTTCATATGTATATATTGACAAAACCAACAAAATAAATTGATAGAGGATGATTTTAGAAATTTTTAGGAAAAAAAACCATCAGATTTGGAGTTAGTATGAGAAAGAAAAACTAGTTACAAAGTTGACCCACAGATTAAAAAAAGAAATCACACTGTTCACTATGATCATGTAAGGATCATCTAGAACAGTGTGATTTCTCTTTTTAATCTGTGGGTAAACTTTGTAACTAGTTTTTCTCCCTCATACTAACTCCAAATGTGATGTTTTTTTTTCTAAAAATTTCTAAAATCATGCTTCAGCATTTACGTTTGATTAAACTTGGATGTGACAATGTTTTACACATTTTAAAATTTGAAATTTGAAATTTGACAAGTTCAAACCAAATTTTCAAACCCTAAATGATTTCAGATGTAAAAGTGATGAATACAAAAGTTGTTCAACTCATCAAGATCTACAACTTTTATTTTGGTCATCTTGTTATTTGACTAAATTTGAACCTTTCAAATTTTGGCTGCTATTTATTCGTGCGCCATCAGTAGGGGCGGCTGGTGATTCAGCCGCCCCTACAGTTAGGCACTGCGGGGGCGGCTGGTAATTGAGCCGCCCCTACAGATCAGCCCCAACTGTAGGGGCGGCTGGAGGGGCGGCTTAGGTTACCAGCCGCCCCTACAGTGCCATCTGTAGGGGCGGCTGGGCTGCTGGGGCCTGAGGACGCCCACTGTAAGGGCGCCCCCAACCCCAGCCGCCCCTACAGTAAAAACGCCCCCGTTCCTACTGTACGAATCTGGAGTAGTGCATGTGACCGATGGTGCACGGTCAGGCATTTACTATCGCTAACAAAGTGACCAACCACCCCGGTACAACTTCAAGTACTAATTAACATCCACGCATACTTAACATCAAGTACTTAACAGCAACTACTACTTAACAGAAAGTTTCAGACACCAGGCATAAGGACGGAGATGCCGAGATGGGGTCAGGGTTGGGGCGTTTTATAACTCATAAGGTCTTCAATCATATCAAATAAATTAAAACCTGAGTTACAACGAACACACCTACATAACGCAGTGGTGGAGAAGGTTTTATCTGAACCAGAGCTCCATGGTTCGAATCCTGTGGGGAGCACTTTTTAATTTTAATATATGCGTCCCCAATTCTTTTCTTTCCATACTTTTTTTAAGTTTTAAATTCGTTGCAATTATCAAAGTATATTGCAACCAAAAATAAGCGTTGCACTTGAACACAATTTTCGCTTCGACCCCATAGATTTCGTTGCAATAAAATTTAGCACTTGCAACAATATCAAAGTATATTGCAACTGCCAAAAAAGGTTGCAATTGACCCCCACTTTTGCTTCGCCTCCAAGAGTTCTCGTTGCATTAAGTATCTAGCATTTGCAACGCTTGTCAAATTTTATGCAACACAAAAAAACCGTAGCAATAGTCAAAACCAAATGCAACTAACATAAATGTAGTTGCAGTACTACCACACAATTGCAACCAAAATCAAGTCTACTGCAACCATTTTTCACCATTGCAATATCGTCCACCAAATGCAACAGAGCTTTGCAACATCTTGAAAACCGTTGTATTAAAGGCATGTATCGCTACCATTTTTTAGAATGGTTGTAATACAACAATCTCTGGCAACCAAATTTTCTACGTTGCAATTCTTCGGCGTTGTAGTAGACCGAAAATCTTGTAGTGACAGATGGCGAAAGAGGTCAAAATGGGGCTAGAAGCCACCATAGGCCTCACAAAGATGGATGAAGGTGGAGACAAGAAGAATTGAGTTGTGATGTAGATTGCAAATCCCAATCTCGTAATACAAGCAGAGACCCTGAAGGAAAGGGTGCACTGGAACCCCAAAACCCCGCTTGAAGAAATCCTCGAAAACCACAATATCACCTGGTTGTGGATCGGGGAAGCTTTCTCCTTCCGGCGCATGCCATCCCGTGAGTGCCTTGTTGTGGAGCACTCCCATGGTGACGAGGTCTTCGATGGTCTGCTCACTGCTCCTTGACTTCCACCACTCCTTCGCCATGATTCCGCCTTTCTTCTGGGCGTCTCTCTTCACCATTAATCTGCCCTTGCTAAGGGAGTGGATGCGGTGGAGGGGGGATTGATGATGATTTTCGGAGGAATAGGGTTTGGCACGAGGAAGAAGAAGGTTGCGGCGGCGAATGACAATGGGGATCGATAAAAAGTAACTTATCAGTTCTATATTATAAATAACCAAGAGCTCCGTCGTTTCATCCACCCGAGATTCTTGGGAGACGTGCGCCCGCGCCATAGACAGTTGTTTTCACAACCTCGAGATCTATGCCAATAAACGCGCCCCTTCGTTTCCAGTGTACACGCCTCTTCGTTGATAATGTGAGAGGGCCCACACTGATGCACCTCCATATAGGTGCCAAGCGACTGTTTGCCAGAAGGAGTAAGAGGGCAGAGTGACGTGCTATATTTGTCTACTTTTTTGACTAGACGTGTCAGATTGGACTTGACAGAGTAAGGAGACAAATAAATACACCAAATAATAGTACAAGTGGCGCTTGTTTTTTCGCTGCATGTCTTGTGCTCAAGGATGGACCAGACAACTGCCATGATCATGGACTGCCCTAACCACTACAATGCTCATGGACTGCCCTGACCACTGCTGTGCTCGGGGACTACCTAGACCACTGCCGTGCTTGGGGACTGCTCTGACCACTGCCGTGCTCAGGGACTGCTCCGACCATTACCGTACTCGGGGACCGCTATGACCACTATTGTGCTCAGGGACTCTCCTGACCACTTCTCGGAGATCACTCTCCTCGGCTACATGTGATTTGTACTCACATACAGTTGAGAGACATTTATTTAGACCTTGCTACAAGGCTCATACTTCGCCTTCCAGCAAGCTCAGGGACTACATCGGTACGAAGCACTTGGCGGTGCATCTCGTATCGCCTGTACGATGATTGGATTCTTAACTTCAGTGGAAATTCTTTTTTTAGACCCGGGCACCATGTGCCTATGTCACCTACTACCAGGCTCAGGGACTAAGTGGGCACACTTCACCTTGCGGTGAATGTGTTTATTTAATCAACCCCTGTGCTTTGAATGATTGTAAGGATTATTAATGTGCTCGGGGACTGTCCCGACCACTGCTCGGAGAATGGTTCTCCTCAGCTACATATGATTTGTACTCACATACAGTTGAGAGACATTTATTTAGACCTTGCTACAAGGCTCATACTTTGCCTTCCAGCAAGCTCGGGGACTACGTCGGTACGATGCACCTGCCGGCGCATCTCATTTTGCCTGTATGGCAATTGGGTTCTCAACTTAACTAGGAATTCTTTTTAGACCCTGGCACCACGTGCCTACGTCACCTACTACCAGGCTCGGGGACTAAGTGGGCACACTTCACCTTGTGGTGAATGTGTTTGTTTTTCGACCCCTACGCCTTTGATGTTCAAGGATGCTATGCTTCAAGACCACTTACATTTCTTTTTAGAAATACAAGTGGGCACACTTCTCAGGACAGAAATCTTTTTCTTTTTTCTTAAGAGCACCATACATTCTTCGGACAACCTACTTCTCTGGCGATGACGGTGGTCAGAGATGTCAAGGATTTAAGCCTTACTTGTCGGAGAAGGTTAAAATGGCATGTCGCAGCATAATACATGATGCTCGGGGACTAGCTGTGGGGGTATTAACCCCTATACCCTTACGGCTAGGCTTGGGCTAGCCTGGATCAGTGGGTTCGGTCCACCAAAAGAAAACGCGTGGCTTGGCCAACCTGTTCAGAGTCCCGCGTAAGGAGTCAAGACAGATTTGGTGATCAAGCAAGATCCTAGTCGGTTAGAATAGGAATCCTTATCCGGCCACATATGGTAATTGTAACTGGCTAGGATTAGTTTCTAGATCTGTAGCCCTACCCCCCGGACTATATAAGGTAGGCAGGGGACCCCTCTAAAAAACATCTCTCATTGACATACAGCAATACAAATCAGACGTAGGACGTAGGTATTACACCTTCTTGGCGGCCGAACCTGGATAAAACCTCGTGTCTGTCTTGCATCACCGTCTTGTTTTGTGGCTTGCGCATCTATCTGCCAACAATCTACTACCTTGGGTATACCCCTAGGTAGACTGCCGACCATATTTCGTCGATAGAGCCTAAGACATGATAGGAATGACTAGATGCACTAAACAAGTCCTTAGCAATGGATGAATGACATGTCAATCAACTTTATCTTGCTTTGCTCGAAGGAGGGCCATGTCATATAATGGGGGTGCATCAAAACATATTTGAGAAGCCAAGTATGTTCAATTCATTCCTTAGCTTGTAAAATCTCTTCTCATCAAGTGGCTTGGTGAAGATATCGGCAAGTTGATCATCGGTGCCCACACTCTCAATGCAAATGTCCCCTTTTTGTTGGTGATCTCTAATGAAATGATGGCGGACATCTAGATGCTTTGTTCTTGAATGTTGAACCAGGTTGTTGGTGAGCTTCACGACACTCTCACTGTCACATAGCAATGGCAGTTGTTTGAATTTCATTCCAAAGTCACTCAAAGTAGCCTTCATCCAAAGTAATTGAGCACAACAACTATCAGCCAAAATGTACTCCACTTCGGCGGTTGAAAGTGCTACACTATTTTGCTTCTTTGATGACCAAGATACAAGTGATCTTCCTAATAGTTGACATGTGCCCGATGTGCTTTTTCTCTCAACTTTGCATCCCGCATAATCAGAGTCCGAATATCCAATCAACTCAAATCTAGCTCCTTTGGGATACCACAATCCAACATTTTGTGTATGCTTCAAGTACCTCAATATTCTCTTAGTTGCCTTCAAATGACTCTCTTTTGGTGAGGCTTGGAATCTTGCACACATGCATACACTAAACATCGCATCTGGCCTTGATGCGGTCACATAGAGTAGGCTTCCAATCATAGACCGATACATCTTTTAATCCACCATGTTGCCACTAGCGTCACTATCCAAGCTTCCATTTGTCCCCATTGGTGTACTAATAGCTTTGCACTCATTCATGCCAAACTTCTTGAGCATGTCTTTGATGTACTTGCCTTGACTCATAAATGTGCCATTCTTCATTTGCTTGATTTGAAGACCAAGGAAGTAACTAAGCTCTCCAATCATAGACATCTCAAACTCACTTGCCATCATCTTTCCAAACTCCTCACAAAAATCTTGTTTGGTTGATCCAAATATGATGTCATCAACATAGATTTGCAACACAAACAAGTCATTGCCTAGCTTCTTGGTGAAGAAAGTGGTGTCAACCTTTCCCATCTTGAATCCCTTAGATAGTTGGAAATCCCTCAATCTCTCATACCATGCTCTTGGTGCTTGTTTCAATCCATACAAAGCCTTTCTCAATTTGTAAACATGGTTGGGTTTCTTCTCATCTTCAAAACCAGGAGGTTGCTCAACATACACAAGCTCGTTGATGTACCCATTGAGAAATGCACTCTTCATATCCATTTGGTACAACTTGATGTTGTGGGCATAAGCATAGGCTAATAAGATCCTAATTGCTTCCAATCTTGTAATTAGAGCATAGGTTTCTCCAAAGTCAAGACCTTCAACTTGTGTGTAACCTTGAGCCACTAATCTTGCTTTGTTCCTTACAACTATCTCATCTTGATCTTGCTTGTTGCAAAAGACCCATTTGGTTCCAATCACATTATGATGCTTAGGCCTCTCAACTAACTCCTATACTTGATTTCTTGTGAAGTTGTTTAGCTCTTCATGCATAGCATTCACTCAATCAACATCCAACAAAGCTTCATCTATCTTCTTAGGTTCAATGGATGACCAAATGAGAAGTGTTCACAAAATGATGCCAATCTTGATCTTGTTTGCACACCTCTTGAGATATCACCAATAATGGAGTCCAATGGATGATCTTTTGCAACATTGGTTGGTTGAAGCACTTGAACTTGGTTGCTTGCACTTGATTGCTCATTTGGTTGAGATAATGTACCAGCCACTTGTCGTTGATCTTTCTCTTTGTCATCACTTGTACTAGCTTGATTTTGATCATGAGAACCACTAGCTTGCACATTTGAGTTAGAGAGCACTTGATTCTTGTCATCTTCAACACTAATCATTTCTCTAGGCCTTATATCACCAATGTCCATGTTCTTCATTGCATTGACCAATTGAGTGCCTCTCATATCATCTCGATTCTCATATTTCTCTTGGGAACCATTGGTTTCATCGAATTCCACATTATGAACCTCCCCAAGAGTACCACTAGCCAAATTCCAAACTCTACAAGCCTTGCTAGTAGTGGAGTAACCAAGCAAGAAACCTTGATCACATTTCTTCTCAAACTTGCTCAATCTGGTGCCTTTTTTCAAAATATAGCATTTGCAACCAAAAACCCAAAAGTATGCAATGTTGGGCTTTCTTCCATTCAAGAGCACATATAGTGGCTTCTCCATCATGGGGTGACAATAGAGACGGTTGCTATAGTTGCAAGCCATGTTGATAGCTTTGGACCAAAATGAATGACTCACATTGTACTCACTCAACATTGATCTTACCATGTCAATCAAGGTTCTATTCTTCCTCTCAACTAGGCCATTTGATTATGGAGTGTATTTCACTGAGGATTGATGTCTAATTCCAAACTCATCACAAAGCTCATCAGCTCTTGTATTCTTGAACTCACTACCATTACCACTTCTCACTTTCTTGATGGTGGTTTCAAAATCATTGTGAATTCTCTTGATGAATGTCTTGAAGGTTGCAAACACATCACTCTTATCAACAAGAAAGAACACCCAAGTGTATCTAGTAAGATCATCCACTATCACAAATCCATATTTGTTTCCACCAATACTAGTGTATATAGTTGGTCCAAACAAGTCCATGTGCAACAACTCAAATGCCTTAGATGTACTCATCATGCCCTTCTTAGGACATGTGTTGCCAACTTGCTTTCTGGCTTAACATGCACTACAAAGCTTATCCTTCTCAAATGTGACATCTTTCAAGCCTCTAACTAGATCATGCTTAATCAACTTGTTCAATTATTTCATTCCAACATGACCAAGCCTTCTATGCCATAACCAACCCCTGCTAGACTTAGTGATCAAGCACGTTCACAATTGAGCTTCTCTAGAATTGAAATCAACCAAGTATAGATTATAATATCTAAATCCTTTGAATATCAAGTTGGAGCCACCTACACTTATGATCTCTACATCATCTGCACCAAATATGCACTTGAAACCAAGATCACACAATTTAGCTACCAACAATAGGTTGAAGTTCAAGCTCTCTACTAGTAGCACATTGGAAATGCTCAAGTCATTGGATATTGCAATCTTACCAAGCCCCTTGACCTTGACTTTTCCATTGTCACCAAATGTGATACTATCAATCCCATTGCTATCATTTTCATTGATTGAATTGAACATTCTTGAATCAATGGTCATGTGTTATGTGCACCCACTATCAAGCACCCAATGCCTTCCTCTAGCTTTGTAATTGACCTACAAAAAAAGATCAATTCTTTTTAGGTACCTAAACTTGCTTGGGTCCTTAAAGGTTAGTTACCAAGGTATTTGGAACCCAAATGGCCTTCTTCTTTGGGCCCACAATTGGTGTACCAATGAACTTAGCCTTCACACCATTGGCACCCTTAACAAGCACGTAACAAGAATCAAATCTAATTGAGGATACATTAGGTTGCTTGTTCTTGTTAGTCTTGCAATATTGCTTTATATGCCCAACTTGCTTGCATCTATTGCAAAACTGACCATTGCCCTTCACAAAGCTATCTTTGAGAGTGACAAAGGCTGCCTTGCCTTTCTTGGGGGTATAGCCTAATCCCTCTTTATTGAGAGAAAACCTTTGGCTACCCAAGCACTTTAGCAAGCGAGCATCTCCACCATAGGTTTTGCCTAAGGCACGAGTGAGCTCATTCACCTCCTTCTTGAGGGTCTTATTTTCCACCATTAGTGAGGCATCACAAGTAAAACCATCACTCAAGGGTGAAGTAGAAGTGGTAGTGCTACAAGAAGGGTTAGTGGGAGCAACAACAGTGGGCTTATAAAAAGATTCATCAAGAATATCACATGTTAGTCCCACATTAGAAGACACAATCACTTGCTCCTTCTTGACTTGCTCGAGGAGAGAGGAGTGAGCTCTTTCAAGCTTAGTGTCGGTGCAGAAAGTGACCAACACGTAAATATTTGTAGTTTTGCCATACATTGTGATTGAATGTGGCATAGCACTTAATGACATAGGGTTTATACTGGTTCAGACAATGTACCCTACATCCAGTTTGAGTCGGTCGGTGACTTTATTCCTGACCCTAGGTGCTTGAAGTTTGCTGTGGGGTTACAAATAAGAGGGAGAAAGATGGGGGTATCAGAGGTCCGGTCGGACTTTGGACCGAAGGGCAAAGAGCGATTGGAGCTCCGACGTGCGCTACGTGTTCGAACGTCTATTATGTGTTGGAATTGGTGGATGGTCATTTGACTCTTTCATGAACTGATTGAATTGTCCGATGGCCAAATCATCTATCTTTTGGAGAGAGTGCATCCCCTTTTATAGATGAAGGGGACGGCCTTACAAGAGAGAGTGTGAGAGAAGGAGTGTGTGTGTGCTAGCTAGTCTTGCTGCCCATGCCATCTGGTACAAGGTAGTTTGTCAGCGCCCATAACACTGTTAGTGTTTGGATGCATGTGGTTGGTTCCACCGTCTTCTTTTGGTATGGCAGATGTCGGCGCCTACCATACTATAGGATAAATGTCGGCGCCCATAACATTGTTCATGTTCAGACATGTATGGAAGGTTGTGGTGCATCCTTCTAACATGGCTTGACAGTACTGTCCTACAGGTGCGCAGGGTATGGCCCTCGATATTGTGGTTTGACTAGAGCGCCCTGCCTTACTTGCTGTGTCTGTTTCCTAGGTCTTCACTGAGCGGGCGTCCCTGGTCGGTTATTCCCTAGTCGGCTCCGCCCTTCCGGCCGGAGAAGAGCTATAAGCAGAGGTTCGATGTACTCCTAGTTAGAGAATCGGGTCAGAGTCAGAGGCGAGCGTTGCCCTTTCTTGGCTAGGCCTTCCGATCAAAGAAGCGGGCCAGAGTCAGAAGCAATGGAAGCAAGCGTCGTTCCTCCTTGGCTAGGACCTCTGGTCAGAGGGGTAGGCTAGAGTCGGAAGCAAGCACCAGAGTCAGAGGCGGGCTGGCTAGACCTTCTAGTCGGAGAGGCGATGGGCCAGAGTCAGAGGTGAGCGTCGTCCCTTCTTGGCCAGGCCTTCTAGTCAGAGAGGCGAGCCAGAGTAGGTAGTGAGCGCCGCTCTTCTTTGGCCAGGCCTTCTGGTCAGAGACTGGATTGTCCTTCTAGCCTGTCGTTAGGTTTTTGGGCCAACCTAGGAGTTACATGTCTTTTGCAATGTCGTCTGCTGGGCCAAGCTTTTGCTGGGAAGCAGGTCCATGAGGGACCCTGAGTTTATGAACCTGACAGGAGCCCCCAAGCCCCCGGGCAATTCGGGTAGAATTGCTTGGGGTTTTTTTTCATCTTGATGGTGGGTGCGTGCGAGCACACCCGCAGGTGTAGCCCCCGAGCCCCTGGGTGATTTGGGTAGAATCATCTGGGTTTTTTTCATGTTTGCTAGTGGGGGAATTTTTGTTTCAACAGTGGGTGCACATGAGCGCACCCACGGGTGTAGCCCCTGAGTCTGCATCCGACTGGCGAGTTGGTTGGAGGCTGAGCATCTTGGTACTCTTTCCTGGGACCGTAGACTATCGTTTAGGGTGTTTGCCCATGTTTGTCCCGCCCATGACCTATGCGATCAATTGATTTCCCGAGTCGGTGTCGGATGACCTGAGCTCCCGAGCCCCATTGGGCTTGGTAGGGATTGGTCTAGTTTTTTGTGTTACCCCATCCACGATTTCTGCAACTGGAGGGGCTAAGCTAGCATTGCTTGCCTCGATGGCTTGAGCAACGGGCTCGGTGAGCTCGCTAACGGGCATGTTCAAGTGGAATCCGGGTCCATCATTTGTGACGGGGTCAGCATAGCCCTCATGTGGCATTCCAATGCTCCTTAACCCATGTCTCGGTAGATGCCCGAGTCATTCTGGAGACCAATCCAAGTGGCCCACTAGCCTCCCCTCAATGGAGATTCTATGGGCATGGCTCAAGGTTAGGATCGAATGAGAAGGTTGAGATGACCTTGTCTGCTTTGGAGCAGACTAGGCGAGGGCTGCTAGGGCTCATCTGCATTTTCTCTCCTAGCTCTGTTTGACGCGAGGTGGCCTTGAGCCCTTCGCAGGCTGGCCTTCAAACCCTGGTCGGTCGTTGCTCATGTTGAATGAGGCAACTACCTTTTCATGATGCAACACAAAGCATTGTGATGCATTAGCTGCATATGCGATGCTTTGGATGTATGGGATGAATGAATGATTGTGTGAATCAATGTGTGTATGAGAATGGATGAATGAATGACCATGCACCAGAAAAAATAAAGTAAGAGGGATTGGTAGAGTTACCTTGATGACCCGAGTGACAGGTTTGAGGAGTAGTTATCGGATATGTCCGAATGGGATCCGCGCTTGTCGTTCATCACGGAGTCAGTCATGGCCCACATGGGGTGTCCCTCTGCTCCTTACCTGTCGCTTGGCATTTGCCTAAGCCGTCTGATCGACTCAGGAAGCCCATTGGTCTTTCCTTGGTAGAGATCCCGTTGTTGGGACCTTCGAAGTCTTTCCTAGGAAGGAGGAGGGCCGCCTACGCACGGTTGTGCCTTGTTTCCTATGCTCGGCGTGCAGTAGTGGTGGGCCATGCCCAGGCCATGTCCCATCTAACTAGGTGCCGTCTCGTCAGGCAGGGCGCATCCTGTCGCATCCCATCCACATTGAATGGGGGAAGGGAGAGGGTTTTTTGTCCCAATCCTTTGCCTTTCCCCAACTACTGCGCCTCCTCCTTAAATAGGGGAAGGGAGAGGGCTTTCGTCCCATTCCTTCGCTTATTCCCCAACTACCGCCTCTCCTCCTTCTTCCTTCTCACCAAGAGCATTCATGCCACGGCAGTTCCTAAGTGAGAGAGGGTAGGATGAGAGAGAGAGAGAGAGAGAGAGATAAGAACTCACTAATCTATTTGCAAGTCTAAAGCGAGGTGTTGAGCTAGAGGTCATCCAATGTGGATGCGACAGTGTTGGCCACCTTTACCGAGAAGGGGCTGCCACCGCTGAAGGAGGTGGCACACTAGAGGGCTCCTGCGGGGGAGGATTTCCCATGTCCCTGGGTCAGCGAGGTCATCTCCTTCCTTGCCTTTCATGAGTGTGGGTTAGGACGCGATTGATGTGGCTGTACTTTGGCCCAACGAACCCCAACCATGTGTCACTAGTGGAGTTGGCAGAAGACAAAGTCTAGAGCTGACTTGACCGGGTGCTGCAGTTGAAGGCCTAGGGGACCCTCGAAGGAAAGCTCAGACCTCTCCACGTCGGGAAGCTACCCAATCTAGTATGTTCTCTTTTCCTTATTCCATGTCCCTTTTGATCTTGGTTTCCTATAATTTGACTTCAAGTCATTCATTTCATAGGGCCTCACCAGTTATAAATCTTGGCCGCACCTTTCGAAGGGGCCAGAGGGCATGGCCCGCCAAGTGGCCCTAAAGGAGGTAGCAGATGGCTAGAAGAACAAGAGAGTTAAGAAGGCTTGAAGGGACACCAGAAGGAGCAGGATATCGCCCAGTGTGTGTGGGCTGGGAGAATAAGAGCAACGTCAAGGTAGAGCTCAAGTCGGAGGACCCCACAGAGATGGGTGACAACATGATCTCCTCCGAGGAGGAGGGAGGTTAGGAGGTCGTGACTTCGATGGTGCATCATGAGCCTATGGCCATGTCTATAGGTGGTGGGCATGAGGCAGAGAGGCATGGCGATGTTCCCACACCAAGGAAGCGCGCTGCGAGCTCGGATGCCATTGGTGAGCGGGAGGCGAAGCGGATGCAGTCACCGTGCCCTTAGGAGGCATCGTTAGTCTTGTCCCCACCTACTCTAAGCATGATGGGGTAGGCTAGGAGGTCGAAGGAGCGGGCTCGCACTCGTGCATCTTTGGGGCCGGTGCCGGTGCACGATCCATAGCAGGGTGATGCCCCTCTAGCTACTCCAGATGGCGCACCTCAAGCCAGTGGTCATGGTGACTTGGAGGTTGATCTGGAGTCGGTCGGGGCGACTCCCCCACCCCCTAGTCAAGGTGAGGGGCTTGGCTCACAACCTGCGAGTGGCCCATTGCCAGCGGGTTGGTGCTTCAGAGCCCTACCGCTTGTGTCTCAGTATGCTTTCTCCGTTTCTTTTTTGATCTCATAGTTTGTTTTTGGAGTGCGACTGACCTATATTTTTTTCAACGGTGGCTAGATACTACTAGGGTTGAGCATCGCCCCACCTCCTGTGTAGGAGGAGTGGAGGCCCACTTTGCAGCACGTCGCAATGAGTGGTGGTGAGAGCAGGGTGGTGGTGGTGTGTCCTTGCTCTCTAAGGGTGGTGCCTTCCTGACCGGTCGCAAGTATGGCGGCAGCGGCAGTGGAGGTGATGTCGGTGATCCTGGCACCGATGGTGAAGGCTAGGTCAGAGGTGACCCTTGTGATCCCTCCTGCACCGGTAGTAGTGGAAGAGAGGGGGGAGACCGGGCTCCCTGCCTCACCTGGCGGAGGGACGCACAGCTTGCCCTCCTGGTCGGAGCTGTCGATGTCAGGAGGCAATGCGACTAGGCCAAAGGTGGAGCATCCAGTGGTGGGCTATGGGGTTGAGGAGGTGGAGATCCCCTACCCCGGCGAGGTTGGCACCAGGCTGGAGCCGCCAGCCATTTAGCCATCGCAGGAGCTGGTGGTGGTTCGGTCGGCGGTCGGGCCTTCTAGCGGGCCGGGGGCGACCTCCGACCTGGTGTGACCCTGCCCCGATGACCCACGGAAGGTTTGGTTCATCCTTCGGGATGAGCAGGAGGTGCAGCTCTATGACATTCTTGGGGGGAGAGGACTCGTCATGGAGTCTGATCTCACCCAAACCAGGGTGAAGCTTGAGGAGGCCTTGGAGCAGGTCAAGTCTGTCCACCAAGCGGTTATGGTCAACCTACCCCGTGTCATGGAGGTAAGTCTTCTACGATCGTCCCTGACTCCTTAGTCTTTTACCGGTTGTCTCAACATGCCTGCTTCTTGTTTTGTAGGGCTTGGAGGAGATGTCGAGCCACAAGTCCTATTTTCTCTGGGAGGAGCACGCTCGGATGGAGTGGTAGGTCATGGCATCATGGCGGGTTGCCGAGCTCGAGCGCTAGCTAGAGTCTGCCTAGGCGGTGGAACTGCTCGCGGTGGAGCGGGCGTCCACCGCTGAGCGGGGACTTGACGCGGTGAAGGTTTGGCAGGCGAAGACCAAGGTGGTGCTCTAGAAGTCCCTAGCAGAGACCGAGGCAGTGCTCCAGAGTTCCCTGGAGGCCTTGGAGTCAGAGCAGAAGGCTCGGTCGGAGGTCGACCAGGAAGTGCTCGCACTCTGGGGCTAGGTGCTTAGGACGGAGGAGTTGAACGCTCGGTTGTGCGAGCAGTTGACTCGATAGGAGGAGGGACTCTCCATCCTCGAGAACACCCACCTCGGTATGTACTTGTTTCATTTTGGATGTCTTGGTTTTTTCCTTTAGCTTGCTTCTGAGCTTGTCGTCCTTCTTCTAGAACTAGGCAGAAAGGTTGGTTCATTGGAGTAGGACCTAAAGACAGCCAAGGCGATGATTGGTCGGAGCGCGGAGGTGCTGACCAAGTCCCTTGAGGAGCAATGTGCTCTCAAAGGGGAGCTCGACAAGCTCTGCAATGTCACCTAGGTTGTCATCTCGGAGGTGTTTGGGTCGGCACCAAGCACCATCATGCCCGCCATCTGACTGGCGGAGGTCTCAGATGAAGTTTAGGCCCTCATCTCCGATGGGATGTTCTATGGAACGTTGGGGTTGCTGACTTCAGTGGTGACGCACCACCTAGAGCTAGACTTTGCCACCATCTATAGTGGGTACGCCAACGGCTAGAGCCCAGACACCATCCATGAGCTCGGGAGAGTTTGCTGCCACATGCACAGTTGGTGGCAGAGCAAGTCTTCACGCAATGGGTGATGGAGGCTCACTGTGCGAACACGGTTGAAGGCACGGGCCAGGAGGATATCATCCAGCCTATGGCTGGCATGGAGCCTGGGTCGGAAGCAAATGTTGCCCTACCTCCAAATGAGCCAAATGTCATCCCATCAGACACCGAGCAACCCCTATCTTCACTGGTCGAGCCGGTAGCCAATGCCGCTGGGCAGCCGTAGTAGAAATTAGAGTAGAAGTACTTAGCATATGTAATGGATAAGTTCATGGGGGAGCCCCCTGTGTAAACATTTTTGTGTATCCATGAATACAACAACTTTGTTTTCATGATGGATCACTTTGTTCGGGGAAGCTTGTCCCATCCGTTCCTTGTTTTTACCCTGGCATAGCTCTGTTTTTATTCTTTCTTTTTTGCACCTTCCCATTTGTCCCGTATGCTACAACCTTAAGAGCCTGAGCGTGGCCCACAAGGCTCAGCTGCTCATAACCATAGGTAGTGGCGGGGTGCGATCGGTCAGAAAGTTTAAAGCAAAGTCACTTAAGGTAATTAAAGGAATAGACTACCCTTTCGTTTGGGGAAAAAAGCATTTACCATATGATAGTAAAAAAGAGAGGTGGTATCACACCCCATGGAGCCCCCGAGCGACCCAGGCTGAAAGTGTTCAGGCCGGGGTGCTTTGTAGGAGCAAATGTTGAATGAAAGAAAATGGTAAGACCGAATTTTTAAGGGAAGAAATGACGTAGCTGTTCGATATTCCAAGTGTTGGTGAGAACGTTGCCATTGTCGTCCTTCAGTCGGTAGGTGCCTGATTGGATATCTTTGGTCACCATGTAGGGTCCTTCCCAAGGCAGAGAGAGCTTATGTTTCTCCTTGGTTGATTGGGTCCTTCAAAGCATGAGGTCTCCGACCTCGAGGATCCTTCCTCTGATTTTCCTCTCATGGTACATGTGGAGAAACTACTGGTAGTGAGTGAAGCAGATGACGAACATCTCATGGTCCTCCTTGAGTAGGTCGACCGTGTCTTGTTGAGCCTCCATGGCTTGGTCATGGTCGAAGGCCTTTACTCTTGGGGAGCCATGGTCGAGGTCAGAGGGCAGCACTGCTTTAGCTCCATAGGCCAAGAAGAAGGGTGTGAACCCTATGGATCGGTTCAGGGTTGTTCTTAGGTTCTAGAGGATCACGGGGACCTCTGCAACCCATCACCCGGTGTACTTGTTCAGTCGGTTGAAGATGTGTGGCTTGAGTCCTTGGAGGACCATGCCATTGGCTCGCTCGACCTGACCGTTAGTACATGGATGTCCGACCAAGGCCTAGTCGATCCTGATGTCATATCCATCACTGAAGTCTAGGAACTTCTTCCTGGTAAAGTTAGTTCCGTGGTCAGTGAAGATATAGTTAGGAACATCGAACCGGTAGATGATGTTGAGGAAGAAATTGACTGCCTCTTCCAAGCGGATGTTGGTGATGGGTTTGGCCTCGATCCACTTGGTGATTTTGTCGACCACTATGAGTAGGTGAGTGAAGCTGCCTAGGCCCTTCTTGAGGGGTCCTACCATGTCATGGCCCCATACCATGAATGGCCAGGTGATGGGGATGGTTTGGAGCCCTTGTGCTGGCAAATGAGTTTGCTAAGCATAGAACTGGCATCCTTCACACCTGTGGACGACCTTCTCTGCATCTCGTAGCATGGTGGGCTAGTAAAAACCTTGGTGAAAGGCTTTTCCAACCAGCGACCTCAGGGCCGTGTGATGTCCATAGATTCCAGCATGGACCTCAAGGAGGAGTTGTTTCCCTTGGTCGCTAGGGACGCACTTCATGACGTCCGCGTTGGCAACATCAGGGAGGGAGTTGCATCATTTGGAGAACCTACATATGTAATCCTATAGGGACTTGTTGGGCTCCTAGTGGTAGCTCTTGAGGTCCATGGAGTTCTTAGGGCAGACATACGTATCCTAGAAATTCCTGACAAATATCCTCTTGAGGTTCGCCTAGTCGCGTATGCTGTCGTGCAGGAGGAATTCGAGCCATGCTCAAACATGTTCCCCCACACAGATGGGGAGGTACTGAATGATGAAGCGGTCATTATCCACTCCTCTAGCTTGGTAGGTGAGCTAGAAGTCTTAGAGCCATATACCAGGGTTTGTCTGCCCGGTATACTTGGTGATGTTGGTAGGCAGTTGGAAGCGCTACGGGAATGATGCTCTCTAGATGCGTTGGCCAAAGGCCCGTGGTCCTAGGCCATCCGAGCTTGGACTCTAGTCATTGGGTCAGCAACCACACCTAGGGTGCGTCTCACCGGTCCCCTCGATGGTCTAGCCAGAGCCCATGCTGCCTGCTCTCACCGTCGCCCGATGGATGTCATCGTCATACCTGGCCTGACGCCAGTTGTTGATGACATTGCGAGCATCTCAGTTTAGCCCGAGGCATTTGCGCATAGGCGGCCAGTGTGGAGCAGGTGCCGGGTCAGCTCGTGACGTAGTTGCGGCCTCCTATTCTGTGCCCGGCGGCTATAGCGGTGAGTGGATGGAGCAATGCATCTGGTACATCCCCACCCCCTGGTGGGGATAGAGGCCATGAATCGGTGTCGCAATGTGGAGCTCACCGCCTGTTGAATGATGGCGGTCTCCACTAGTGCCCGGAGGTTCTGGTGGACCGCCTGCTCCTGTGGGTCGATAGTCTTGGGAAGGTGGCGTAGAAGCATCTCTGCCGCAACGATGTTCTGGCCGTCTTGAGCGAACTATGGGGGATCGTTCCCCCCGTCCATGATGTTGTGCTGGACCTAGCGGGCATGACCCTGGGCGTCACTCGTTGGGTTACACATGCGTGTCACAGGTGCTAGCTAGTTCTGCTGCCTTTATCATAGCTCCTTGCTGTGCTCCTAGGCACACATGAGGGCAACCGCGTGAGGGTCTAGAGGGGTGTGGGTCTAAAGAGACTTTGCCACCACCGGTGGCTGTCTCAGAGCATCCGCCATAGCGCACTCATGGGACAGAGGGTGTCTAGGTGCCACGACGCCGCCGATGCTAGAGCCGTTGCTCTCAACATCATCATCCATGAGGTCATGGAAAGAGGCAGGAGCATAGCTTGCCATCCCCATGAATTTGGATGTGAGAGGGGGCGGTGCCAGCATCTGTCGGAGCCCCTGTGCATACGCATCCATAGGGAATGCAAGGCCATAGGGGAATCAGTCGCACGACAATCATGGCAGGGACAATGGGGTCCCTCCAGAGAATCGGTGGAAAATAGTAAATAGCGAGTAAATAATAGTATGTACATTACTCACAGTGGGGTTTGAGCACAGCGTAGGCTTGGAGTGAAGCATAGGCTCCTCATCATTGAGGTTGTCGGGTGGTCCAGAGCCGTCGGAGGATGCTCCTCCTTCGACAGGTGCTGGGACAAGTGCCTCCTCTCGGAGGCTAAGCATGCCGAGTTGGTCGACGATGAAGTCTAGGCTTCCAAAGAGGAAGGCCTAGGATGGCTCAAAGATGGGAGCAACCCACATCCCAATAGGTGCGAGCATGGGAAACTCCAGTGAGCCAAAGCGAGTCATATCGCTTGAGCCCGCCATGCCAAAGATGGTGGAAAGGTGGGCCATCTGATGACCAAAAGCGTGAACGTACGGCGTTGTTCCCACGGACGGCGCTAACTATCGGTGCAGAAAGTGACCAACACATAAATATTTGTAGTTTTTCCATACATTGTGATTGGATGTGGTCTAGCACTCAATGACATAGGGTTTATACTAGTTTAGGCAACGTGCCCTATGTCCATTTTGAGTCGGTCTGTGACTTTATTCCTGAGCCTAGGTGCTCGAAGTTTGCTGTGGGGTTACAAACAAGAGGGAGAAAGATGGGGGGTATCAGAGGTCTTGTCAAACTCTAGACCAAAGGGCCAAGAGTGATGGGAGCTCCAACGTGCACTAAGTGTTCGAACGTCTATTGTTCGTTGGAATCAGTGGATGGTCGTTCGACTCGTTCGTGAATCGATTGAATCATCCGATGGCCGAATCGTCTGTCTTTTGGAGAGAGCACATCTATTTACACTGGAATTTGGAAGAAGAATCTCAAAAGCTCGAGAGCTCCCAAGATCATGACAACAAGGGATCAGTTGCATGTAGATCAAAACCAGCTGATTTAGATGCAATGCTAGAATCGACTTTCTTCAGATAGCGCCAGTAGATAATGACAGAGGCTATGATCAGCGCTAAGACAGGACATGCTGGACTCTACAAAAAGGGAAAGATTAGAGTCCAAGTTATCTTAAATTAGGAATGTTTTCATTGTGCCAAAGATTGTATTGAGTCGTACTCAAGTAGGATTCATGTTTAGGCTCCGGGTATAAATACAAAACCCCAGCTATTGTAAGGATCAACCAATCAATCAAATATAAGTCAATTGCTTTTTTCGGCTCCGGCCACCCCTTAGGAGTAGGAGTAGAGTAGATCTCGATGAGTTCTTTGGCAAGTATGGCTGCATCGATCCGGTCGACCTCCACTGCTTGTTGTAAGTACCGTTATGGTTTACACCTCTATTCGTATGGCTACATCGATCTGATCGACCACCACTGTGGCTCTAGTATAAGCTAGTTATCGACTCTTGCCTAATTCAAGTATGGCCTGTGTGATTCTGCCTCACACCCAATTGCTTGAATTGGATCAAGGTCAAGTTATCGGCTCTATCTTAGAGTGGTAGTCTTTGGTAGATTCATTAAGTTACCGATATTGCTTATTACTTTCATTGCTTATCTAGTTACAGCAATATCACTCTGACCGATTGAGATTGATCTGGATCGGCTTCATATCTTGTTTAACTCATCGTTTGCTAATCTAAAACTAATCTAATCTACATCCTAAGCAATGAGTTATGTTTTTATCGACTGTTTTGCGTCAATATTTATCGTGCATAGCATGCGGTTAAGGCATGTTCAATCTTGAGTAGATCTATCGGTTAGCGAGAACCGTTTCATGGCCCATCATCACGGCCTATGGGATTCTACCTCTCACCCCACTGTTGGCACCATGGAGTGGGGATCGTTGGTTGATAGACCCGTTCCTGAGAAGACATGACCTTACTTGTGCGCTATGCCTAAATTAGCTATTTAGCCGATATCAAATGCTTTCATGGACAGTTCACATCACAAGATCGTTGAAGTAGAGATAAGTTGAAAGATGTGTTAGACCCATGATCTTGTTATTGTATTATGGCCTGCATGATTCTGCCTCATGCCCCACTGATATTAGTAATGAGTTAGGGTCGTCGAGTCTATTATTGTTTCTACAGCCTGCATGATTCTGCCTCATGCCCCACTAGTCATGGCGATAGATGAGATCTAACATGTTCATTAGATTTATCTTTATTAAATGATTAAGTGATGTAGAATTATTTCTTTATATAAAAAGGACTTTGGTTACTCATAATCATTGGCTCAGCATGGACCGATCATCATTGATATTTTATTGCCATTGATTAATATTTGTTTAAATGATGTTTATCCTGAATGATAACCGATTCTCCTCACACGACCCCATGAGCTCTAACTGACTTATTCTCATGAATATACTGGAATCGGCTATTTAGCCGATTTCCTTTCATATCGGCTCTCACAGCCATACATTCGGGACTGTCTGGCAACACCGGCAAGTTCCGCCCTTCACTACTTATGAATTTTCTCTCCTTATCAATTGTAGGGTCAAATTGACTGGCACGCCTCGGGAAGATTGTGTAGGATCAACCACCCCTGCGCTGAAGCTAGGTGGATCTGCTCCATCGAGCGGACCCTTCTGGCTTGCTGCGTGTGTCCTCGGCACGGGATGAAATTCTGTGTCGACACCATTCCCTTTTATAGATGAAGGGGATTGTCTTACAAGAGAGTGTGAGAGAAAGAGTGTGTGTGTGCTACCTAGTTTGCTACCCACACTGTTGGGTACAAGGCGGTTTGTCTGCGCCCATAACAATGTTGGTGTTTGGATGCATGTGGTTGGTTCCACCGTCTTCTTCTGGTATGGCAGATGTCGGCGCCTACCATACTGTAGGATAAATATCAGTGCCCACAACATTGTTCATGTTCTAACATGTCTAGAAGGTTGCAGTGCATCCTTCTAACATAGCCTACCAGTACTGTCCTACAGGTGCACAGGGTATGGCCCTCGATATTGCGGTTTGACTGGATCGCCCTACCTTACTTGCTCTATCCATTTCCTAGGTCTTCACTGAGCGGGCGTCCCTAGTCAGTTTTTCCCCAATCGGCTCTAGCCTTCCGGCTGGAGAAGAGCTATAAGCGTAGGTTCGATGTACTCTCGGTTGGAGAAGTGAGTTAGAGTTAGAGGCAAGCGTCGCCCCTTCTCGACCAAGCCTTTCGGTCGGAGAAGCGGGCTAGAGTTGGAAGCGACGGAAGTGAGCGCCATTCCTCCTTGGCTAGGCCCTCCGGTCGTAGAGATGGGCTAGAGTCAGAAGCGAGCGCCAGAGTCAGAGGTGTGCTGGCCAGGCTTCTAGTTGGAGAGGCAGGCTTGAGTTAGAGGGGGGTGTCATCCCTTCTCGGCCAGGCCTTGAGGTCGGAGAGGCAGACTAGAGTCGGATTCAACAAAAGCGAGCGCCATTTCCTCCTTGGCCAGGCCTTGTGGTTGGAGAGGCGGGCCAGAGTCGGAAGTGAGCGCCACTCTTCTACCTCTCACCCCACTGTTGGCACCGTGGAGTGGGGATCGTTGGTTGATAGACCCGTTCCTGAGAAGACATGACCTTAACTATGCGCTTGCCTAAATTGGTTGTTTAGCCGATATCGAGTGCTTTCATAAACAGTTCACATCACAAGATCGTTGAAGTAGAGATAAGTTGAAAGATGTGTTAGCCCCATGATCTTGTTATTATATTATGGCCTACATGATTCTGCCTTATGCCCCACTGATATTAGTAATGAGTTAGGGTCATCGAGTCTATTATTGTTTCTACGGCCTGCATGATTCTGCCGCATGCCCCACTGGTCATGGCGATAGATAAGATCTAACATGTTCATTAGATTTATCTTTATTAAATGATTAAGTGATGTTGAATTGTTTCTTTATATAAAAAGGAGTTTGGTTACTCGTAATCATTGGCTCAACATGGACCGATCATCATTGATATCTTATTGTCATTGATTAATATTCATTTAAATGATGTTTATCATGAATGATAACTGATTCTCCTCATACAACCCCATGAGCTCTAACTGACTTATTCTCATGAATATACTGGAATCGGCTATTTAGTCGATTTCCTTTCATATCGGCTCTCACAGCCGTACATTCGGGACTGTCTGGCAACTCCGGCAAGTTCCGCCCTAAACTACTAATGAATTTTCTCTCCTTGTCAATTGCAGGGTCAAATTGACTGGCACGCCTTGGGAGGATTGTGCAGGATCGACCACCCCTGCGCTGAAGCTAGGCGGATCTACTCCGTTGAGCGGACCCTTCTGGCTTGCTACGTGTGTCCTCGGCACAGGACGAAATTCTGTGTCGACACACGTTTCTGGCATGCCCGGTGGGACACCACAATCGTCATGGCGGTTCACAACAATGACAGCATCCTTATGGTACATTATGAAGACCTACCTGATGAAGATAAGGATACCATCAACAAAGCTACTAAAGAATTTCAGAAGAAGTGTTTGTTATCCTACACCAAAACACGTGACAGCACAATTATTCAGAAATTTCCACTAACAAGAGTTCTACTATATGGGCAGACAGATACGATCGAAGCTGAAGATAGGCATTTCTTTACGGAAGCCATAGACAAGTCTATTCGTGATGCCATATCAAGCCGCAATGAAGCTTTCATTGATGCGTTTCACAATGCCATGAAGAGGCGATTCATGGATTTCCAGTTGGTCAGGTTGGATTGACTTGTTATAATATTCTAGATCCGTTGACTCAAGGGACTAATCAAGTCAGTACCAGCCATCAAGAAGCAGCACTGGCTAGTAATGGTGACATCCAAACACTCAAGGTTCATCTAAACAAACTCTTGGTACTGCTACAAATTAGATATAGTACAATCATAGACCGTCAGTACAACATGTGCAGTAGCTGGCGAGGCAAAGTCAAAACCAGATGATCAATTTTGGCACATCAGGCCACATACCATCATTGGCTCAGAAGATAGCACCATCAATTGAAAGGATCCATAGAGATATAGATCCTTATGTCTATAATCAGAGACTTCAAGCAGCACGCTAGCAAAGGACCCAACAGATTGGGATTCCATAAGGCTATCACTATGGCATGGATTATAACACCCTCCATATGATACCAAATCTAGGATATCAAAGCACGTGGGATTTCAATCCACAGATGGGTCAGCAAGTACCAAGAAATCCAAATAGGCAGGCTGACGAGTTGCTGCTCAAGGTGACCGAGATGATGAAGAATCAGTTCGGTCTGAAGCCAAAAGGAATGACTTTTTCATACAAATGCCCATATCTAGAATGGTATGATTTGGTCGCTCTTCCTACAAATTACAGGCTCCCAGAGTTTGTCGAGTTCACTAGTCAAGATGGTACAAGCATAATAGAACATGTCAGTTGGTATCTTACACAATTGGGCGAAGCATCAGTTGAGGATGCCCATCGAGTTCGTTTCTTCTCCTTGTCCCTATCAGGGCCAGCCTTCACTTGGTTCTCGTCATTACTAGTCAACTCCATTGCCAATTGGGCCAACCTAGAGAAGAAGTTTCATACATATTTTTACACTAGGACTAGAGAGAAGAAAATAACTAATTTGACAACCATGAGATAAAGGACTAATGAATCAGGCATTAAATTTCTTCAAAGATTTCGAGAGACTAAGAATCTGTGTTTCTCATTGAGCTTGGTCGATGATCAACTAGCTGCTTTAGACATCCAAGGAATGCTACCGATGTGGAAAGAGAAACTGTTGGGATAGGAATTTGACAACTTAGGTCAATTGGCTCAACGAGTGGCAGCACTTAATAGCCAATTCCAGAGCATACATAGAGATACCCGATTCTAGAAGAGTACCTCAGTGGCCAAAGCTTACAATCCATATTCAGTCAATGATAGCTATGAAGATGAAGAAGAAGAGGTTGCTGCAGCTAAATGGAATTGGGGCAAGAAGACAGTAATGGTGCCAAATCCTTGGGGAAGAGGAGTTGAGGAGAGTTATGACTTTGATGTTACCAAATCGGACAAGCTCTTTGATTTCTTGCTTGATAAGGGGCAGATCAAGTTGCCCGATGGTCATGTCATGTTGCCCCCTAATCAGTTGAAGAACAAGAAGTTCTGCAAATTCCATAATGCTACTTCTCATTCCACTAATGAATGCAGAATCTTCAGGCAGCATATATAGAGAGCTATTTAGCAAGGGAGGCTCAAATTCGATACACCTCAGAAGATGAAAGTCAATGATAATCCTTTCCTAGGAGATCAGAACATGGTTGATGCTGGGCTATTCAAAGGAAAAACCAAGGTCCTAACATCGACCAAATCAAGAGAAGCTGGGATAGTCGATCCTGAATTACAAATATTGGCTAATGAGTACAGAGAGATTAGAAGACGTCATGCCGAACAAAAGAGCCGATACGAGCAGAGGAAGACGTCGAAAGCAGAGACGTCAAAGCCACAGGTCACATCTTGGATTTTGTTGAATAAATGGCAGTGGCAGAAGGAAAAGGGTTATCAACATTGGTTTAAAGATCAAGCATACTAGCATCAATTAGAAGAAGAGAGGTATGAAAGGGAACAAGCTGAATTACATTGGAATTGTCCCTTCTTTAGGCATTGCTGGAATGAAGGTTTGAAGTTGCCTACCAGACATGATTGTCTAGAATGTAGCAATCAATATCGGGAGTATAAGCAATCTCGAACCAACTGCCGGTCTATCCATGCTCAAGATGCATATCATCATAACAACATAGATCGACGCTTAAAAACAAAAGTGTTCATGATCGGCTGGGAAAAAGAGTCATTGGATAGGACTAGGATGATTATGAAGAGGAAAGCACTGAAAGAAGATACACGTGGTAGGAAGGCTAGTGTTGCCTAGGAGATTTGACGAGAAGCCAAAAGAGGAGAGTGCAGCGCCTAAGGAACAGAGAGATGGAACAGGCTCAAGCACCCGGTAAAACTCAAGTATGGTGTACCAAGCAGATAGCTGATAAGAAGCAACTATCGGCTAATATCCAAATGGCTTTTCTGTTACCACCCAAATTCAGAGCTCCGGCAGATCAGAAAGTTTATTCAGACTTCGACGAGTCAGAGTATGAAGAGATGGTTGCCAAGTTAACGGTTGTGCAGCAAGCAATATTTGATAAGCCAGTCAAGCATCGACACTTAAAGGCTTTATATATGAAAGGTTTTGTTGATGGGAAGCTGATGAAAGAGATATTGGTGGACGGAGGTGCTTCTGTCAATCTTATGCCATACGCCACTTTTCATAAGCTTGGCAAGGGACCAAGAGATTTGCTTGAGACTGACATGATGCTTAGAGACTTTGGAGGAAATACATCCAAGACCCGAGGGGCAATAAATGTCGAACTGACAATCGGGAGTAAAACTCTGCTCACCATGTTCTTTGTCATTGATGGGAAAGGATCATACAGTTTACTCCTCAGCCATGATTGGATTCATGCGAATTGCTGCATACCGTCGACCATGCATCAGTGTTTGATTCAATGGCATGGAAATGATGTCGAACTGGTTCGTGCTGATGAGTCCGTAAGCATCACAACAGCTGATCCAGTCTTTTGGGAACTAGGAGATTTCGAGTGTTTTTCTGGCAAAACATGGGAAGGAGGCTTCATTAGGATTAATAATGAAGGCCAACAGCCGATTCAAGCAATCGGCTCTGAGAGATTGTTTTGATCAATAGTCATGGCGTTGCGTCGGTCATTAAGTTAAGGAAAAATAAGCATTGAGTGTTGGAGATGGGTTTAGACCGACACACATGAATGCTGAGTTAAAGTGTAAGTGCGATTTAGAGTCAATGGATTTCTTAAGAGAAGTTCTGTTTCGCTTAATAGGATGCTTGACTTGGATTGATCGATCATTTGGAAGGAAAAAATGCATGAAGGAAATGTAATCCTAACATCTAGACCTGATAGCCGATCCATTCTCGGCTCCAATAGCCGATACCAGGAGTATCGCCTCTAGTGCAAAAAGTAAAAATCTTCAAAGACAGTAAAAGCCGATACGATATGTGTCACCTATAGAGCAAAAACAAAAAGAAACATTCACAGTCATTGCACTGAGGTGCATTCATGAAAGAGAAGTCTTTATTCATTGGTTCCCCTAAGTACAAACTAATCAAAGACCTTGTTTACCACATCCTGAGCGGATGTGATGTCCACTATGGCCTCAGCTGCCATGGTAAATTCTTCAAGCAGGTCCTCATGCTCCTCAGGGTTGTCACCTATTGGGAAGCTAGTCTCCATGGCATGGAGCTCGTACCCTATCCGAACCTGCACCACAGTCAATGCCACTGATGCTCCATGGTGAATGCCATGGAGGGCGATTTCCTGGACATGGGCCGGGATGTCTTGAAGATGAGCATCAACAGAGGAACCCCGAGCATTGATGGCGTCCATGGCCACATTCGCCACCAGTTGGAGAGACTCCAACCACGCATAAAGACTAGTGATCATAGAACAGGAAATGCTATCAAGATAAAAATAGCCAAGATCAAAATAAAGACGTTCCTGAAGCTCATCGTACCTGCCACCGCGGCATCTGATTCAGTCAACCGCGCTCAAGCGGCGTTAGCCTCTTCCTTGGCTGCATGAAGAGCGGCCTAGGAAACCCTAAGGTGGATCTCTAGTTGGCCGGTGTCCTAGGTTGCCTCAGAGTAATGGTTCTGGGCCATCCTCCACTCATGAAGGTAGTGCCGGGCGTCATCACCGTTGTAGAAATCGGAGGAGTCCGACGACAAGGCCGGCATAGAAGATGTGGCGTTAGAAGGCCCGTTGGCCCTAGGAAGGGGACGGAGACTGTCATTCACAACAAACATGTAGGCGAGTTAGAACTGTTCATCATCATAAATAAGAAATGTCAATCTCACCTCATGCACCGAAGACACTGGTTCATCGGCATATTCTCTTCTAGGATTTCCTCCGCCGCATGTTTGCCTCGGCGGTCTTCGGTGGCCATGAAAAGTGATCGGATCTACGAAAGGGAGAAGAAAGAACCGCTACAGGGTTTTCAGCGGGTGGAGAAGAGTGAAGGAACAGTTGTGGATGGAGATGTGTTTGAGGCAGAAGCCATCGACTGGTATTTGAAGACATTAAGCGAAGGGACGGATGGCTTGAAACGCGCAAAAGGCAACCGCAATTAATACGAAGCGAAGTGCCACTTCACTAATGTCGAAGAGAATATAGCATTAGATGACCAAGGATAGTAGATCGAAGGACTCTCTTAAATGAAAGCCGTGTCTCTAGACTTAATTAAATTAAGATCAGGAGACCGGGATTGGTTGTATTGAATCGGCTCTTTGGCCAAAACAAAAATCCAATTGAACAACAGGGAATACGATTGATTCTACACAAGCTGATGATCTCGAGATTGATTCAGATAGCTCAACATGTTCTGACCTTAACAAGCAGTTCCCGTTTCTCTTGTTGGGTGACATTAGGTATCTTAGCCGGACTAGACTTGTGACAATCAATGGCAATAAGACTCTAGAAAAGACCTGGCATGGACTACTTTCGAGAGCCAAGAGCGGAGGAGCCGAACAATTTGTCAAGCCAAAGCCTATCATAATTTTGTGATGGATGACTTTAAAGACTTGAGTTGCCTTCGGCTGCATGCTCTTGAAAACATTGAAGCCAATAAACTGAGGATTGCAAGATATTACGATTAAAAGGCCAAGATCAAGCAATTTACTGAAGGAGACTTAGCCTGGAAATAAAATCACCGACCGGGGCACAACAAGTTTGGCGAAAGGTCACCCAACTGGGAAGGGCCTTATCAGATCAAGTGTTATGCGCTTGGTAATGCTTGTATTTTGGGGATACTAAGAAGAAAAGGGAAATTCGGTAGAGCAATCAAATGGAAAATATTTGAAGGAATATTACCCTAGCGTTTGGATTGGTACTTAACAACCAATTTGCTCGATCATCAGTTTTAGTAGCTGATGCTGAAAGGGTATCATTGCTAGCAAGAAAGTAAACCCGAAGGGGTGAAGACCGGTGCAATACGTATCGATCATGCCGACAGAGTGATGTGCACAATATGGAGTACAAAACAAAGGAGAAATCACTCAAGACGAAGAAATTGTTTGCTAAATACCGCCTATTACAGGTTATGGGCTAGAAAACACTTTGCCTACTATGTCATCAGCCAGGGTATTGAAGGCCACACACAGAGTCGGCGGCGCTAAGGAAATCTTCAATTAGACGCTCATGATCCCCAGGGTGCACCGCATCTGGGAACCTATGAGGAAGAAGCCAAAGATTGTGGCTAGAATGAGCACAACACCACAGTAGCACCATGACGAATGCCATGAAGAGTGACCTCCCTAACGCAATTCAGGATGTCATACAGGTGAACTATTGGGACGATACCTCTGGCATTGACAAATCCTACCGCGTACTCCGCAGCTAGTTGAAGGCTCTCCAGTTGGGCAGATGAATCTAAAAGGTTCGAAAGGGAGATGATTAGAATCCTAAAGGTGAAATTGAAAGGAAACGAAGATTATGATATCTCACCCATAATTCTAGCCTCGGCTTTGGCCAATTTGTCATCCACTGAATCAGCCACGGGAGGCAATCGGTGTCTAGCCATGGACAGGGTTGATTCTACAAGAGAGAGACATTCGGCAAGTCCCTGGCTATGATTGTCGATGGTGACAAGCAGATCATCATTGCCAATCTAACGCCTTGGGTAGCAAGGAAGCTGGCAATAAGCTGTTGATGAGGAAGACCCCAGAGGCCGAACGGAGTCAGCCCGATAACCTGAGGCAGTGGGCGCATCATGAGCTACACCCTCTTGATGATGAAGGTGCTAGCGCGATGATGCATATCCGTCGAGAGCCCCCTCGGCAGACCTTGTGTTGTTCTCCATGATCTCAAGCTTACGGAAAAAATAGGGACTATACTGAGGATGCCGAGGGATTGAGACGAAGCGGGTTGTTGCTGGACCCTCAGCCGTAGCCCGTATATATAGCCCGGGGAGGCAAAATCAGTTTCGCCAGAGGTATGGAATTGAAATTAGAGACAGAAATAGATCGACACTCTAGGAATTTAGGGGACGGATAACCGAGAGATAACAGATTCGAACTTATCACTTTCCTAAGTTACGAAGCATTGTGGGACGGATGCAAAGAATATACATGGATCAGAGATCAACCCCACCAAGGCTTCTTTTAGATTGAAGGGAGTCTAGGTCCCCACAAGGCCGAGGATTGTCATAAGCCAAGTTACATTGGCCCATTAGTAAGATTATGCCAAAGAAAAGGAAAAGTCGCCTGACTAGCAGATACCCAGCTGATTTCTTTGGGAAACTGCTGGAAAGAAGCTTGTGTTTTTCCCGATAAGCATTTGATGGAACAAACAAGGGAAAAGTGTCCACACAATCTAGCCCTAGCAAACACTAGAATAGCTCTACGAGCCTGGTGAGAAGACACAGGCGACATCACAAGACTTCTTCTAGCCGCAGCAGCTGATTCTCTTACTCAACAAGGTGCTAGAATGAGCGACACAATCACCCTACACACAAGAATTCTTCTAAGCACTCAAGATCTTTATCGCAAAGAGATAGGCCATGGAGGGTCCAGCGGAGTTGGGAGCACTCGGAAAGATGGATGGAAGAGAAACATGACTAAAACAGTGAGTTGCTCTCGCCAGGGGCAGGTAAGCGTTTTATAGCCGGCCCGGGAAGATGAATCCAAATGCCCATGAAACAGTGGTACTCTTGAAAAGGTTTTGAGGCATAGGCTCATGAATGGACGCAAGCGGCGACAAATGGTGGACCCCAGATCAAGGTTCTCTACCCATGGCTGTGGACCAATCAGGGATGCAGATAGGATAATTTTGGAATAAAATTACTTGTATCCCAAAATTGGGGGGCATGTGTTTACACCAGAATTTGGAAGAAGGATCTTAGAAGCTTGGGAGCTCCCAAGATCATGACAGTAGGGGATCAGTTGCGTGCAGATCGAAACCAGCTAATTCAGATGCAACACCAGAATCGGCTTTCTTCAGATAGCGTCAGTAGATAACGACAGAGGCTATGATCAGCGCTGAGACTGGACATGTTGGACTCTACAAAAAGGGAAAGATTAGAGTCCAAGTTATCTTAAATTAGGAATGTTTTCATTATGCCAAAGATTGTATTGAGTCATACTCGAGTAGGATTCATGTTTAAGCTCTAGGTATAAATACCAAACCCTGGCTATTGTAAGGATCAACCAATCAATCAAATACAAGTCAATTACTTTTTTCGGCTCCGGCCACCCCTTAGGAGTAGGAGTAGAGTAGATCTCGGCAAGTTCTTCGGCAAGTATGGCTGCATCGATTCGGTCAACCTCCACTGCTTGGTGTAAGTACCATCATGGTTTATACCTCTATTCGTATGGCTACATCGATCCGGTCGACTCCCACTGTGGATCTGGTATAAGCTAGTTATCGACTCTTGCCTAATTCAAGTATGGCATGTGTGATTCTACCTCACACCCCACTGCTTGAATTGGATCAAGGTCAAGTTATCGGCTCTATCTTAGAGTGGTAGTCTTTGGTAGATTCATTAAGTTACCGATATTGCTTATTGCTTTCATTGCTTATCTAATTACAACAATATCACTCTGCCCGATTGAGATTGATCTGGATTGGCCTCATATCTTGTTTAACTCATCGTTTGCTAATCTAAAACTGATCTAATCTACATCTTAAGCAATGAGTTATGTTTTTATCGGCTATTTTGCATCAATATTTATCATGCATAGCATGCGGTTAAGGCATGTTCGATCTTGAGTAGATCTATCGGTTAGCGAGAACCGTTTCATGGCCCATCATCACGGCCTGTGGGATTCTACCTCTCACCCCACTGTTGGCACCATGGAGTGGGGATCGTTGGTTGATAGACCCGTTCCTGAGAAGACATGACCTTAACTGTGTGCTATGCCTGAATCGGCTATTTAGCCGATATCGAATGCTTTCATGAATAGTTCACATCATGAGATCGTTGAAGTAGAGATAAGTTGAAAGATGTGTTAGCCCCATGATCTTGTTATTGTATTACGGCCTGCATGATTCTGCCTCATGTCCCACTGATATGAGTAATGAGTTAGGGTCGTCGAGTCTATTATTGTTTCTACGGCCTGCATGATTCTGCCTCATGCCCCACTGGTCATGGCGATAGATGAGATCTAACATGTTCATTAGATTTATCTTTATTAAATGATTAAGTGATGTAGAATTATTTCTTTATATAAAAAGGACTTTGGTTACTCATAATCATTGGCTCAGCATGGACCAATCATCATTGATATCTTATTTTCATTGATTAATATTCATTTAAATGATGTTTATCCTGAATGATAACCGATTCTCCTCACACAACCCCATGAGCTCTAACTGACTTATTCTCATGAATATACTAGAATCGGCTATTTAGCCGATTTCCTTTCATATCGGCTCTCACAGCCGTACATTCGGGACTATCTGGCAACACCGGCAAGTTTCTCCCTTCACTACTTATGAATTTTCTCTCCTTGTCAATTGCAGGGTCAAATTGACTGGCATGCCTCGGGAGGATTGTGCAGGATCGACCACCCCTGCTCTGAAGCTAGGTGGATCTGCTCCATCGAGCGGCCCCTTCTGGCTTGCTGCGTGTGTCCTCGGTATGGGACGAAATTCTATGTCGACAGCATCCCCTTTTATAGATGAAGGGGATGGCCTTACAAGAGAGAGTGTGAGAGAAAGAGTGTGTGTGTGCTACCTAGTTTGCTACCCACACTGTCGGGTACAAGGCGGTTTATCTGCGCCCATAACAATGTTGGTGTTTAGATGCATGTGGTTGGTTCCACCGTCTTCTTCTGGTATGGCAGATGTCGGCGCCTACCATCGTGTAGGATAAATATCGACGCCCACAACATTGTTCATGTTCTGACATGTCTAGAAGGTTGCAGTGCATCCTTCTAACATAGACTGACAGTACTGTCCTGCAGGTGCGTAGGGTATGGCCCTTGATATTGTGGTTTGACTAGAGCGCCCTACCTTACTTGCTCTATCCATTTCCTAGGTCTTCACCGAGCGGGCGTCCCTAGTCAGTTTTTCCCTAGTCGGCTCTGGCCTTTCGGCTGGAGAAGAGCTATAAGCGTAGGTTCGATGTACTCCTGGTTGGAGAAGTGAGTCAGAGTCAGAGGCGAGCGTCACCCCTTCTCGACCAGGCCTTCCGGTCGGAGAAGCAGGCTAGAGTCGGAAGTGATGGAAGTGAGCGCCATTCCTCCTTGGCTAGGCCCTTCGGTCATAGAGATGGGCTAGAGTCAGAAGCGAGTGCCAGAGTCAGAGGTGGGCTAGCCATGCTTCTAGTCAGAGAGGTAGGCTAGAGTTGGAGGTGGGTGTCATCCCTTCTTGGCCAGGCGTTGCGGTCGGAGAGGCAAACCAGAGTCAGAGTTGACGAAAGCGAGTGCCATTTCCTCCTTGGCCAGGCCTTGTGGTTGGAGAGGTGAGCCAGAGTTGGTAGTGAGTGCCACTCTTCTTTGGCTAGGCCTTTTGGTCAGAGACTGGATCATCTTTCTAGCCTGTCGTTAGGTTTTTGGGCTAGCCTAGGAGTTGTGCATCGTTCGCAATGTCGTCTGCTAGGCTGAGCTTTTGCTGGGAAGCAGGTCCATGAGGGACCCTGGGTTTATGAACCTAACACTTAGTGTGAGCATTGCCAATCTCCTCTTGATCTTCCCTTAGACTCTCATGAAAAGCATTAAGCTCATCAAAGGATCTCTTGAGTGCTTTGAGCTCTTTCCACAATTCTTTGCACTCCTTTCTCTTCATCTCAAGACATGTGTGGGCATTCTCCAACATGTCCATGAAGCCTCCTTGGAGTCATCATCATCATCATCACTCCTACAATCATCACTCTCACAAGCATCATCATCACTTTCATCATATTTTACATTGGTGGGCTTTGCCATGAGGCAAGTTGATGAAGTGTCAAAGATGGAAGGCTTGTTGTTGATGGCTTTGCTTGCAAGTGCTTTCTTCTTGGATTTCTTGTCATCATCACTTGAGTTATCATCCTTCGAAGAAGCATCACTATCCTTTGTCACCACATAGCCACCACCCTTCTTCTTTTGGAAGGTCATCTTTTTCTCCTTCTTCTCTTTCTTTTCCTTCTCCTTCTTTTGCTTCTTCTTTTCGTCCTCATCATTGTCACTATTGTAGGGACAATCCACTACAACATGGTTTGAGCTCTTGCAATTGTAGCATCTTCTCACATACTCTTTGCTCTTATTGTTGTCACTTCTCTTTCTTGCAACATAGCCCTTCTTCTTCATGAATCTTCCAAACTTGCGCACAAAGAGAGCCGTGGCTTCATCATCAATGTCACTAGCATCTTCATCATCATTTGATTCTTTCTTGGATTTGCCCTTGTTCTTGGATGATGAGCTAGCCTTGAATGCTACACTCTTCTTCTTCTTGTCTTCATCTTCCTTCTTCTCATCCTTGTCAACCCCCTCCCTTTCCACATGGTATGTCTCTTGTGTCATGACATCACCTAGTACTTGGTTAGGGGTGAGTTGCTTTAATCCTCCTCTAATGATGATCAATCTCAATGTCTCAAATCTTGTAGGTAAGCACTTCAAGAACCGATAAGAGACATCATCATCATTGATCTTCTCTCTCAATACCTTCAAGTCATTCACAATTACTTGGAGCCTATAAAATATCTCTAGAATGCTCTCATCATCCTTCATCTTGAAACTTGTCAACTTGTCCTTGAGAATGTATAGCTTGGCACTCTTCACGGCCGGTGTACCCTCATAGGTATCCTCCAATCTCTTCCACACCTCACTAGCACTCTCACAATCCTTGATTTTCTCAAACACCTTGGAGTCAATGGCATTGTAAATGGTGTTGAGAGCCATTGTATTACATTGCTTGTTGGCCTTGTCATTATTGGTGAGATTGTCTAGATCAAGAATCACAAAGCCACTCTCAGTCACATCCCACACATGATCATTGATTGAACAAAGATACATCTTCATCTTTATCTTGCAATAGTCATAGAATGTACCATCAAATAATGGTGCTTTGCCACCCACATGGTAGAACACAATTTGAGCCGTCTTTTAACACCAAGGTTGTTAAGCCTTCAATCAAACAGTCACCACGGCTCTGATACCATTTAAAACATCCTAATATGGCTAGAGGGGGTGAATAGCCTATTAAGAACTTCTACAAAGAACTAGAGCAAATTGGTTAGTAACACAAACGGTGCACTGCAATTTTGCTGTAGCTCTACAAGGGTTGCAAGCCACCTATCCCAACAATTCTAGTTACTATGATCACTAGCACACACAATAGCTAAGTCACTACTCACTAAGCTAGTGTGCTCTCATGGACTAACTAAAGAGCAACACTAACCAAACTAATAAGCTCTCAAAGACTAGCTACACTAAAGAGCTTGGCAACTAGTTTGCAAGAAAGTAAAGGAGGGGATATGATGATTATACCACCGCATCAAGGAATTAACCAATTACAATGTAGAGACAATCCAATCACTAGGAGAATTCCAATCACACAAGAGACACAAGAATTTTCTCCTAAGGTTCACGTGCTTGCTTGCATGCTAGTCCCCATTATGTCGACCAACACTTGGTGGTTTGGTGGCTAATAGGTATCACACACCTAGCCCACCACAAGAGGCACTGCAAGAACCTACTACAAGTGAGGTAACTCAATGACACGAGCAATTTAGTAGAGCTACCTTGTGGCTCTCCACCGAGGAAGGTGCAAGACCCCTCACAATCACCGAAGCTAGCCACGAACAATCACCAACATGTGCTGAAGCTCCTCCACTGCTCCAAGCCATCTAGATGGCAGCAACCACCAACAAAAACAAGAAATCTGCAGCCACAACGATCCCCAAGTGCCATTAGATGCAATCACTCAGGCAAATGCACTTGGAATCACTCAATCTCACTTTGGATTAGCAATCAAGCAAGAGAGATGAGTGGGAGGGAGTATGCTCAGCTCACAAGGATGTTAAAGATGTCAAATGGCCAAGAGAGATGCCTTGGAGCTAGCCAAACACAATTTATAGACGTCCCCAAACGAATAGAGTCGTTAGAGTCAAGGAGGGGTTTTCAGCGAGATGACCGGACACGCCGATCACATTGACCGGACGCGCCGGTCCAGCGTCCGATCGCTCCCCCAAGCCACTCAGCGCTCGCCATGTCACGCGATTGAAATTCGACCATTGGCCACCAATGCGCGTGCGAGTCAAGTGATGACCGGATGCATAGCTCGCGCCACCAAATGCTCAACCCTTCAGTGTTCGATCATTTCTAGTAAGCTCCCCGAGGCATTTTCTATAGACTAAGCACGTCAGGTCATACGATATCGGACACGCCATGGAGTCAGGTTAGTTCAAGACTAACGCCGGGCAGTGACATTAGTGTACATCAGTGATGACCTGATGCACCCCCTGCGCGTCCGATCGCGCCCAACCACCAGCACTCAGAAAGCGACCTGACGTGCTGGTGCGGCATGGCCAACTTCTGATCGCTCAGCGCTGCTCTCGACTAACTTCGTGCCAACTTTTAAAGATGACTGGACTCGCTGAGCAACGTTCAGTCAGGACGACCCCTACATTCGGTCTTAGTGTAGCTCCTCCTTTTCTTTTTCTAAGTCCACAACCACTTTGCCTTTGCTTCCAACTTGCTAACCACAAAGTGTAGAACTTGTGTGCACGTGTGTTAGCATTTTTCAAAGCATTTTACAAGGGTCAAAGTTAGCACACTAGGTCTCTAAACGCAATGCATGAATCATGTCACCTAGTGGCACTCAATAAACCATTTAGCCAAAGATTTTCCCTCTTTATAGTATGGCTATCGATCCTAAATGCACTTACACCCTCTATAGTGTCTTAAGTGCCAAAACAAAACCCTATCTTATACCTTTGCCTTGATCTTCTCTAATTTTGTTTTTCTCTTTCTTCTTTTCCATGTTGAGCACTTGATCATCACCAACTCATGTCCATCTTCAACTCCATGGACCTCATCTTGCTCAATCACTTGGATTTGACCACCTTGTCTAATTCACATACTTAGATCAAAGGTTAGTCCTAGGTTTCATCAATTATCCAAAACCAAACTAGGGTTTTCATCCTTGACATGGCGGGCATCTGACCTCCTCTAGGCCTTCCATACTCTCTTCCCCATGTCTTGTAGACAGTGTGCTGCTCTCATGAACTAAATGATATGTTTCTGGCTCTCATCTCTTTTAGCTCCATGTCTTGTGCTCGACAGCGCCTTCCTAGCCTCACTTTTATGTGCTCATACTTTTAGTCCCTGTCTACTTGGGCCTTTAGATCTGCAATCTCCCTTCATAGCCTCTCCTCACGATCCTTATGGATAGCCTCGCTGTACCTATAGGAGTGGAGGTCGACACACATGGCTTCCCATAGCATGTTCTTCTCCTGCTCCTCAACTAAGAAGGCCTCATTGGCTCAGAGCACCATGTCACGGTAGCGACCATTATGTGCCTTCACCTCCATGATGTACCAGCCCTGGTAAAGGATGTACTATCCAAACACTTGGAGTCAAAGGTCCTCCTCATTGAAGGTAGTCTAGTTAGTAGCTACCACCTACTTCCTAGTGCTCTGGGTGAGGTCCAAAGCTCGTGAAAACAAGTGGTATGGTCCCCTCTTGAGGTGCTTGTGTGCGTCATGCATCACGCGGTGAAGAGCCAAATGTGAAATAGACTGGACACAAGCCTCGACGAAGGTCTCCACCTTGAGCTCAGTGAAGGTGGGTAGCTCCAGCATGGTCTCACTCGCAGGAACCTTAAGGTCAATGATGATGTGTCCCTGAAGTCCATCAGGTCCCATCTTGCCATGGCAGACGTATTCGATCCGCTTGGTGGGGACACCAAGCTCCTGGAGCACCTCATGAAGCATCTGAGCAAAGCCTCCATAACTCTGGCCATCAACGGGAAGCTCAACTGCTGGTGCCATCTGCAAACCGGTCCATAGAATAGGATCAGTAGGTTAGCAAAAGAGGTAAGCCATGCATATAAAGATGCAAGGTCGGTATATATAACAAAAAATACAAGTTTTCACTCCTAATTCTATCATCCAATCCTAAGGGTTTAGTCCTAGGGTCAAGCATGGATTTGATACCAACTGAAACAATCCCGATTTTACATGAAGGGAAAATCCATAGATTTGAAACATAATGTGGTAGTCCTAGGTGATCATTCCATCACATTATAGAATAACAGTCGGTATCACAAGTCATACATCGAATATCTATTTTATAGAGAGTACAAATAGCAAGGTTTACTCATTATTACATCACCACTTGGCAGAATCACTTAGGTCACACAACATCTAGAACAACATCAGGTAGAATAGCAGCGGATGTCAACTCCATCTTCACAAACCAAACTTGAGCGTGGGACAAGACCTCTAATCCTTCTAATCTCTGTTGTTGTCGTTGTAGGTAACATCCAAAACCTGCCAAATATCTTTCAATACAATTTGTACTAGCCACTGGCTCCCACCCTATGCTTTGTGGTAAGTGGAATGGAAGGGTAGAGCAAAAGGCCTATATATGGCTATAGGTTTCCTATGCAAGTTCATCCATATTTTTACAATGGTTCATCAAGTTTTAACCCATCTCATCCACATGTTCACCCAACCCATCACACATATCTCACCACACTCTCACTCTCTAGGTGGCAAGGACGACTCCCTCTCCTACCTTGCCTTATCGGTTAATAGTCGAAGTCCAACAAACCCACGGGGAGAGAAGAAAGGACTTCACTCTCTAGTCAAGTGAAACAGTAACATAGCAAAGGTCCATAGCCGAAAAGACGACATATGTATCGATCGATCAACCATACACTCTGCAAAGGTTTACACTGCCATCAAATCCTCCATCATCGACGACCGTTGTCGTCTAGCCTGATTCTGGCTTGTTTCTAGTCTAGAACAATACCATCCTACCACTCAGCCTTGAGGCACCTCAGATTTCTCCGACACGCTGAGACTATGAAACGTAAATACCAAGCCCCACAAGTGGTAATACGCACCTAGAAGGGTTCGAGAATCGAACATCCTCACCCCCACACTAAAAACTTACAACCTAGCAGTAATGGCATCACCTAGATTAGTCCACATCCGTCTCCTCTCTAGAGAGGAGCGGATGGGGTGCAAGGATTCCTATGAACTGGTTCCTAGAACATATAAGTCCTTAGGGTGACCGAACATGACATCTTCACAAAGGGGGGTTCTGGCACCCCATGCTTCAACAACACCTCTACTCTAGGGATTCATCCAATGAAGAACACTCCTCCCTAGAGTCTATACCTCAAACTGGTACCCACCATAGGTACAACTCTCAAGGAGCACTCAGGTCACACTCTAGCAAGACTTGCTCAATAGCTCGTCGTAGAATCCTGCTCGGTCGACACAACCCTCACCACACACCCAAGATGCATGCCAAGATCTCCCCAAGTTGTTATCATAGTATTTCCACATTATCGGCACCAAGTGCCTTAGCCACTCATAAACAATCCTCCACCAAGCATCATATCACAGATACAATGCATAGTAGAAGCAAGTAGTAAGCAGTAAGCGAGCATCTAGCCTAATAGAGGGTGTGCAAGGGTTATGGTTGCGTCAAGGTAAAGGCTTCAAGAAATTCTACCATGTAACCTATCACAGTTCAATTGCATAAAAATAGAGCACTAGTAGCTACATTATTGCATGTCTAGTAGGATTCTACGAGGCTAGGTGGGACATGGCACCTACAGGCAAGTCGCTTCCTAGTTCCTTGGTGTACTCGGGGTCATACTCCTTAGTCTGTGGGTCCTCCGGGTCTACTAAATGAGACATATAGCCACAATAAGCGACTCCTATAGATGATCACAAATAAGCTCAATCACAAACCTATGACGTAGAGCTCATTTTTAGAAAAAATTGGACTCTGGTCTCATATTTTTCTGAGGTCGGATGAATTTTCTAAGTTTAAATTATATTTTGAAAAAGGATAGGATAAATTAGGGGCTGACACGTGGCACATTGTGATTAGGCGAGGCGGCTGCGGTCATTGATAGGTGGGGTTGGTGAGTGGTCTTCATTGATTGGTCAACGTTCAACTTTGACTGGGCCTAGTGGGCCGGATTCTAGGTCGAGTTGGGCTGGCCTGGCCCGAACATGTGTCACACGCCTAGGCTATCCACGTGGCTTGGCGGGCTGCTACTGGGCTCGTGTCTATGCGTGCGGCTCATGGTGGTCTAGGTGGCATAGGTCCATGGACCATAGAGAGGGTCCACGATGGACCATGTCCACTCCTCCTCTTCCTCCTTGGCTCATGGTGCACCAGGTGCACCAAGTGGTGCGACATGGTGGCTCCTTCTTCTTCCTCGGCTGCTTCTCTTACTGGCGGCGAGCTTGCATAGCTGTGTGCTATGGTGGCTTGGCGAGGATGCAGAAAGGGTGCAACTATGGCCTTAGGCATGGCTCTAGGGATCCATAGCGATGGCTACGTGGACGACGGTCATGGTGGACGTGGTAGCACTACGAACGACCACGGTCAGGGCAGAAAAAGCATCGGTCTTTCTTGCGATTGGCTCCATGGTTGGTCTATAGGAGGCAGCGTCGGTGACCAAAGTCCACGGTTGAGTCCGCTACTAGGTGGTGGACACAATGAAGCTCTAGTGAGCTCTCAGCTTCGGGGAACCTAGGGGTAGGGTAGGTCCTAGGCTCATCCATCTACACAACTACGCTCATAGGGTGATTGCAGACATCATTGGCCCCTCCTCGCATTGCAAGGTGGCTGGAAACAATGGGAACATCAATGGCATGGCTATAGCATGGGGACGCGGTGACTCTTGCAAGGTGGAGGTGGCCAGTGGCTCTTAGGGCTCTTTTTTGACAACTAGCTAGTGCGGGGTGTGTCCCTCGGCGAGGCGAAGCTCGCCGAAATGGCTTTTCTACCTCTACCATCTAGGTGTGACCAGAATGGCTCTGCCTTGGCCATGCTCTAGCCATGGTGAGCGCGCTTGGTGCACATGTGGGACATTGGTGTTCCCACACCTCCAAGGCTTGGCAAGGCCGCCTGAGTGCTCGTGAAGGTGTGTGTGGGTGTGTTATGCTCCAAGGTGGCCAAAGGCATGGCCTTTAGGCCTCCCAAGTGGGGAGACCACATTGGCGGACATGGCAACGGTGAGGAACGGCAAGCAGGGGAAGCAACGGAGCTCACTGTGGGGCTCGAGGTCATAGGCTAGAGGTGCAGAGGTGAGTTGTGGCCATGACAAGGTGAAGCAGTGTCGGTAGAACTATGACGGCGATGAAGTCATCCTCGGCTTTGGTGCTCCTTCCTCCTTCTCCTCTCTTCTCCTCCCTTCTCCCTTCTCCTCCTTGGCTTGGTGTGGAAAGGGCAAGGCCATAGAGTGGTGGTGGGGTGACTGAAGGGAGCTAGGGCGCTAGGGGAGCACTTTTTTAGGTGAGGGCAGCCATGGCAGGGTGGTGGATGGTGGGAGGCGATGGAGGGGCACGTGTATGGTGATCAGGCGCCTAAGCTAGGGTTTTGGGGGGTGCAGGGTGGTTGTGATGGTGCTTGTGCTCCCAATTTGAATCCTCTAGCGGTCAAAAAGACGGATGGGGCAACGTCAGCCGTTGGGGCCATGGTGGTGATGTTAGCACAGTGTGGCTAGTACTGGGGGAGGTCTAGGGGTGCCATGGATCATGGACATGGCATCCATCCATGGGTGTACGTCCAATGGCTTAAGGGCAAACGGCGGGGATGCGAGGATGCAGCCTTGGATGCTCTTGCCGGCGAGATGCTCTGCCTTGGCAGGGAAAAAGCAGAGGAGAGGGGAAATGAAGGGGATGACAAGAGGGTCCTATGAGGCCCATGTGTCAGTGTCGATGAGAGAGGAAGAAGGGGCATGGGCGAGTGTGAGCTAGGCCACAGCCTTGCTAGGCCGGCTAGTGGTTTGCGCATGCTAGGGCAGGCATGATGCTAGGCTGCAACGTTGGGCCGACTGGGCTGCTTTGGTCCTTTCCTTCTCCTTCCTATTTCCAAACACTTTTCTATTTCCTATTTCCTACTTCTATTTACACCTTGTGCACCTATACATGTATACATGTGTTGCCATACACATATACATCCTTGTGGGATCCACTAGGGGTCATCGAGGGTTTTAGGATCTGAACCAATGGTCGGCAACTCACACTCAAGCTTGTTTATTAAAGGTTGGTTGATTTTATTAGCAATACATAAAATCAAGAAGCTGCAAATCATGGGTGTTTTAAAATGCATATGCTCAACCTTCTACATTGGGTTCTACTTGTGCAACTACAAGGGTGGTTTCCTAGTATGCACACTAACCATGCATGGGTTTTTTAGATTTTTTTTTAAGTTTCAATTTTTGGGTTCTTCGAAAACCTAGGTCATTATAGCTAGCCCCACCTGTAGGCCGACCAACTAGTGGGGTCCATAGGTCAGCCCCCCTCGCTACATTGGTTCTCCACCGCCTTAAAGATCAAATCTATGTCGTTGCTCACAGTTGGTTTGATCCGAGTGTCCAGATTTGACATGGCCCCCTATATATACTCCCCTATACCTCCTTTAGTAGGGCATCCTGAATCCAGAAACCCTGAAACACAATTCCTATCCTCATCATCAGTATCAGAGTTAGCAATCAAGAGAAGATTAGTCCTCCAAGTTAGGATCTAGCTTTTGTACATAGAAAATAGTGAGATAGAGAGTGAGGAAAGAGTTTGGAGGAAGTGTCATCCTATCGGTGCACTCTCTATGACTTGTACCTTGGCGGATCTAAGTTCTACCTGAGCTTCTTTTGAGATATCTCTGGTAATCAACTTCTGATTCAAGTAAGTATCATGTTTATATTGTTTATCAGGTTCACAACTCTAAAGTAAGTATCATGTTTATACTTCTGGGTGAAAGCTACATCGGTATCCGTGTGCTTGTGGATTAATCTGTGTGCATCTAAAATATACCAACAAGCTTTCTGGCGCCGTTGTCGGGGAAACAGTTGCTGAATTAACTATGAACCTAGCTTAACTTTGTATCTTTTGTTTTGTTTTTAATTTTTCTTTTAGCATGGATAACACACCTATATATCAATATGTCAAACCTACAAGCGCATGCCTAGAGCCACCAAAATCTTCAAAGTCTATCCTAACACCCGGCTATGAGCTACTCCCATGTTTAATAAAAATAATTTAGGAACAATCATTCTTGGGAGAGGGTGATGAAAGCCCATACTCACACCAACAAGACTTTGAACAGACCTGTGCATGCTTGCATATCACTAGCATGTCTAATGAAACCTTAAGATCGAAGTTGTTTCTGTTCTCTTTGATAGGAAGAGCTAAACAATGGTATAGTCAAACCATAGGAAGTATGCAAGGATATTGGGAAACGCTATGCTCTAAATTTTGTTTATCTTTCTTTCCCATCTCTAGAGTGGTTAGCCTTCGAAAAGAGGTTCTAAATTTTAGACAACTAGAAGAAGGATCTCTTGGTACATCATGGAATCGTATTAATAGCCTTATTACCACTGGCCCAAACCTTGCTATTTCAGACCCGATGCTTCTTCAATATTTTTATATGGGTCTTAGCAAGGATTATGCGCAATTCCTTGATATAGCCTCTAGAGGAGCTTTCTTTTGTTTGTCTATTAGTGAAGCAAGGACTATCCTTGATAAAATTATCGGAATCACTCCCTACACTATCATTCATGATGAACTCGAGGAAGAGAAGAAATGATCTCCCAATCAAGAAGAGGAAGTTTTGATAGCCAAATCACAATCACTCCAATCCCAAGATTTTGCTATCAATCCCGAACCATCAATACCCCAAAATCTAAATCCTCCAAAGGAAGAAGAAATTCAAATTTTGGAAATCCCTTTTGAAATTAAGGGTGACCTCTTTGATGCTAATTTTGGGAGAATATTAAATTCTCATCTACATAAGAGACCTTCAAGTGAATATATTTCAAATCCTCTTAAGGAAGAGTCGCTTAGAAAGCCTCCTTATTCCCAGGTAGGGCATTGGGAAGAATTCAAGGATGGCATGTCTAGTCAACCCATAAAAGGAGAGCCAAGCCATTTAGAAATCACTCCTATCATCTCCCCTTATATGCCCACATTAGATGTCTCATCCAAACCCATCTCTAAACCCATCCTTGACCCCAATGATCCCTCTTGTGCTCTTTCTCCTAAGCCTCATGATGATCCTATAAATCTACTAAGATACCCAAAGCATAAGAGTCATGAAGGCCACAAGGATGACCTAGAAGAGCAACGCCAATGGCTGGAGGATATTAAGGATTCATGTTCCTTTGCAAGAAAAGAATGTTTGGATGAGGCCAAATCATTAGGGGTAGAACTCAAACTAGATTTAGATCTGAGGGATGAGCTTAAGTCAATTTCTTTAATTAACATAACTCATCCAAGTTTGGAGGTGGCCTTGAACAAGATCAACCCAAGAATTACCAATCCAAGTGAAATTTTGGACATTCATGAAGAATCAACCTTAGAGCTTGAAAAGGATGATAACATCAACGAGCATGGAAGCTACTTCATGAACACCTCATCAAATCCATGCTCATATGAGAAATCTCATGAATCAATTGGTCTCTCCAACATTGACACACATGAGATCTTCAACCCCCTCATACTTCTTGTTCATAAATTTTTTGAAAGGGTAGTTGTAGACGTGTTTGTCTATCATAAATACTGCAAATCTCATTGTATTGTTGGCATGAATCTTGAGATAGGTACACAAAAATTGGTGTTGGAGGCGAACCCACTTCACCACCATAAGGCAAAATTCAAAGGTTTCCCATGGACAAGCTTTTGTCCTAAAACAAGCACTTTTGGGAGTTAACCTGAGCTTTCACCTTTTTGTGTAATGCCTTTTTGAAATGAGCATAGAAATATAATTGTGAAATTATTCCTTTGGGTATTTTTGTCACTAATCATTTCAGGATGGAAGCAAAAGGATGAAAACACAAGGTATGTCCAACCAATCATCATGCAACATTGAATCACATCCATCCAAACTTGATTTTGCAAAATTCAAGCTGGCGGATAGACTTCTTCAAAAATATCTCTTGCCATGTTGCTAATTTATCTTGGTTATCTCTACCTTTAAGCCATGCTCAATTTGTTAAATAACAATCATGCTCTTTCATCTCTGTTTGAGTAAATCTTTGTAGTACTTTCATACTACCTTTTCTACACTGGTATATTTTGATTTGGAGTATTAATTGAACATGATTATTGGATCAAAACATGCTTGAATAGAATTTGGTTGTATATGTAGACTAACCCATGTAGTAAACTCTCCACTCAATTTGGGTATGTCCCAAGATGAATTCAAATTGAAGATGAAGCAAGGCACATGATGAACTCCAATAGCATTGTGCAAAGAAGACACAGTTCATTCATCATGCATGGAAGAACTGTAAGTATCAAAGTTCATTCACTTTGTCTTTTGCTGCAAGTTACCTTTGTCTTGAGTCATGCTAGAATGCGGCAAATAAATGAAATACTTTGTATAAAACATGATAAACAAAATCTGTGCTAAAGTAATCTTAAAACTATCTTTTCATTAGCATAGATGTAATGCACATAATTTATGGACAACCGCCCATATTTCAAATTTGTTATATTCCCTCGGGTATGTGTCCACTAACATTTGTAGGGATGAATGAATATAAGCTATGCCTATTCATGGTTTGGCATGAATATGCAAACCCAACCACCACTATAGCCATGGAACAAAGAGAAAGAAGATGAGTGCCATGAAACAAGATCTACAATCAAAGCACTCACTCATAGGAATTGGACAAACAAATCAATAGGCCACAAGACACCATCTCGCATGCCAGTAGTATGGACTAGGATAACGAGATGCCACTAATGGCATCCTCATGTTAACAAATGTCACATCAATGGAGGTTTGTCGATGGTGTCTTGTGATGTTGTGAACAACTATGATCGCAAAATGACATCCTAAGGTCATTGGAGATGAAGCTTTCACACAATAACCAATGAAGATTCCTCCCTCGACCATCAAGACAACTGACATATTGCTAAGAACAACTCTCCGCAATGCCACTAGAAGACAAAGACCATCATGGAGGAACTCGAGTCTATAGCTCCAATGAACACCATCTTGTCAACTAAGAATCAACGAAAATCAAGAAATGTTGATGAAAGAAGAACAAGTAACTATCGTCATCACCTAGATCTGATGGTGCATAGACAAGCTAAATGCAAGGAGAGGTCCTACTCGACAAACCTAAAGCCATAAGCCCTCACCAATAGGAGATCATTCATGGAAACAAATCAAGGTTTGACGTATTCTTTAAAACAATCTTTGCGTTGACCTTGTTTAAGCTTTGGAGTATTGGTGAACAATAAAGGCACATCACTGAAAACATGGGATAAAAAGTTCTATGCTAATTAACATGCTAAAACCAATAGCATACAAAGATGACCTTTAGCCCTATTACAACACTACCTCTGCCTTGAATTACTGGTACAATCCTTTAGGTATGTGTTGTCCACTAATCCTTTGCAGACATAAAACAATGAGTGGAGAGGAAGGTCCAACAAAATGTCAAAGATCAAAGAGACAAAAGAGGGCATGGCAAAAGGATGAGAAAGAAAGGGTGCAATCTAGGAGACAAGAAGCTCATGAACAACTCAAGATGTGAGGCTAGCCAAACAAGGAAAACTTTAAGCAAAAGGGAAGGACCATCACGAGTCATCTACCCTTTGTCACATGGTGTCATCATGCTCCAATGACGAAGGTAACATCCTAAGGTAAATGGTCATTATTTAGAGAGTTTTTCCTTGATTCTAGTATCCACATAAATAAGAAACAAACATGTTTGAGTTACAATTTTACTTAACACAACCTGATTTACTCAACATGTTTCATTCTTTAAGCTTGTTCATAGCATCACTTTCTAGATCTCATAGTCTTAACCAAATGAACCAAAAAGTTGCACACCTTATATCTGGAAGATGATAGTCATAATCATGTAAAGATTGATACATTATGGATAATCCTTCCATAGGTTAAGAAACTCAACCCTTTTTGCAAATGTATTTAAATACTACATTCAAGCTCAATCTTCTTATCAGTCGTGTTATAAATGAACAAGGCTTATAACATCAACTTCATCTTGTTCAAAGTGCCTAAGGTTAGAGAAGAATAAATAAAGTTTTGGTTCTATTGGTGTTTTCCCACCAACAGAGTCCACACACTTGATCTCTACCTTGTCTTATTGAGCAGGACTCACTTCAAGCAAAGTGTGGGGGAAGTTAGTCGATTCCCCAATTTCTACAAGTGAAAGTTCTGAATCTGTGAAACCAAAATCAAAATCAAAACCAAGACGGGGTTTGGTAGAAGAAGGTGGCATCACCATTAGAGGCACCACCACAAGAATCCTCATCTTCAAAGCCAACCAAGGTGCTCAATAATGAACTTCATGAGGAGAAGTTCGGTTCGAAGGACTTAAAACACCGAACCCTCACCGAAAGAGCCAGCTTGGGGGAGATGCATCTCCAAGTATCCAGGTAAGTATTCTTTCCCTTTATATTGGGTTGTAGTTTCTTTTAAATAGTTAAAAATGATGAATAAAAATAAAATAAAAAGAGTGTGTATGGTAGTTTGATTTAAGAGTTATTAACAAATAAAGACACTACTATAGATTGATTTATCACTGTCGTCACTTTCACTGCCGTAGCAATAGAAGCGATAGTGTGATACTTGCATCGTCGGTTGGAACGATAGCGAGGCCTCCTAGGACTAAAACCAGCAGTTCAGTCTTCTACCACCAATGGATTAACGATAGATGCGGTAGTGATATTAGGGTTGCATTTCCTCCGTCGCATGAAAAGCTAGGCCGATTGGGATATGCATTTTGCCAGCCGGCCCTAAAGTAGCATTTTGTCAACCGGTGGTAAATTCAGCGTGAGTGTTGAATTTTCTCAACTTCTAAGGCCGTCAAATCACCATTACTTCCACCACCTAAAGCCTAAGAGCTGCGTATCCACTGCTCTATATATACTTCAAGCCCGGTGCTCTCTAAAACAACCCCTCTTCTTCATCCATCATCCCCTTCTCTTCCAATCTACAAAGAAAATATCGGACAGCTCTATCAAGTTTCCATGTAGCCCATCGTCCAGCAAGGATGAATTGCCTTCAAACCACTCAGCTGAGGAGAATGTCTCCTCCTCTGATGGGATGTCTAATTATAGTCCTCCGTGGAGCTTTGAGAAGGAGGACCCAGAGGAGGAGGACGAGGATGACGCTGACGCCGAAGACGACGACGATAACTCTAGCGATGACTCCGATGACTCTGACTTCGCCTCACCTTGTCCCAAGCGAGCGAGGCGAGCTACGAGAGGACATATATTTAGATTAAGTAGTTTATAGTTATTATAAGTAGTTTTAATAGTTTAGGTTAGTTATTATGCTTTTGGACAAGTACAATCATATACTCATCCAAATTTGTATCTATATGTTAGATATATAAAATCAATCAATGAAAAAATTCTATTTGCCCAGATTTGATCTCTTTAATGCCACATTTTTTATATGAAATGCAAAGCAAGTTCTTTCAAATACTACTTCCAAAATACCAGTGCACGGATTTGATCTCTTGGTGAATGTTTTTAATTTTTCTGTATATTTGTGAATGAAAAGGGAAAAACTATCATGTACGGTTGCGGTTGTTTCTAGAAGAATCTAAAAGCAGTTGAACCACTGACAATCGCCATATTATAGTGTTGGATTAGCGTGGCAATGGTCAGCTTAATACGAACACTGTTTAACTTATCCTGTGTCGTCCATTCTCACTGCCAATCAATCTAGACCATCTGTTTGGCAACAAACCTAGAAGTGCCCGGCCCATTGCCAACTCCCCTTGGGACCTGTCGGCGCCTTGGCGGTGGTTCAACCAACTAAAAACCCCCAATATGAATCCATTGGTTCTCCCTACCCGTTGTTGCTTCATCTTCATTCTCCCTACCTGTAGCTTCATCTTCATTTTGACCAGTCGCCTGTACTTGCCCCGCCTAAAGCACCTTGCATTGTCATCATGGACAATGCCCCATGAAGGTTAGATGAATTCGGTTACCCCCCTGTTTGTATTTGGTTCCAATTGGTTTTGGGTTCGGTATCAGTTTTGTTCATATTAGGAATTCTTCATTGCAACAGATGTCTTACTTCGAAAGAAGTCATTTCAATGCGAGCAACCTTGCGTTTGGGCGCTAGGGGTGGCACCAGGACCCTAGATGATGTTGTTTGCTACTTGGGGATGGAGCATTCACTCGGACCGACTATTGATTGTTGAAACCGCTGTTCGTCACCTTCTTGGACCACAAAATTTGACAAGAATAGTTCAAGACCCTGTTTGTGGAGAGATTTTTGTGCTTTGCAGGATTGGACAAGAAGTAGACATACTTTATAGATACAATCTGTCCATGGACGGAGATGCTATTATCTTCACTATGGTTCACTACTTCTAGCTTTCAGGATCACATCAACCAATTGAGTACCTTAGCAATTGCCTACCCATCCAATATTAAATCTTAGAATTTGTGAAACTTTTATGTTAATGAAGTTTATATGCACTGATGAAACCTCTGGATTAGTATGTATGAGTACTGCATAATCATTGAACTATTACTTTGGTTGAACTATTAATTGAATTAGTTGGTCTTGATTATGGTCCACGTGTACACCTCTATGTAAGCACAGAGGATCCAAAACATGCCTTCTATAGGTGGATAGTACCCTGAACCGTCAGTGACACATCATTTCATCTTGGCGGGAGTGAGAGGGTTTTCAAGGATGTTTTGGTGCCTTGGTGAGAGGCAAAAGCGTTGACAAAAGACCTGCGCCGACCTCTTTCACTCAGAGTGTGTAACAAAAGACCTGCGCCTGACTGCTCCATGGCTGCATCTAGCACCAACTCTTCCTAGTGGTCGGCACCATCCCAGGGCACCATCATGAGAAGAACACCGGCTTCCAGTGGAGGAGGCTACAATTGGAGGGTGCCGCCCATCCCGTGCCGTGTCAAGAACCACCCTACACATACAAGCCACCACTTTAGTGTTGCTGTGGCTTGAAGACGCCTTAGTGGATTTCATGGAGTGATGGAAACCTAGGACATCGGTACCATAGATGCTGCAGGGCAAATAATGTAACTCGATTTCTTTCTTGCTCATTTTATTTTCGTAATGCAAATGCTAAAATCCCGTTGTACTTATGGTAATTTGGTTTTTTCGTAGCCCAACTTAGATTGTGGGTTCTTTAAGTGGCATGATCCCCCATATGGAAAAATTCTGAGGACTTTGATTTTGGATTTACGTAAGAAGATTTGGGAGTTGAAGGCGGAGGCCAATGTTACAATAAATGAAGAACATCTATAGGAGGAGGAGGAGATTATACCATAGATTAAAGAAATGGTCAGGGTTCCAACAAAGATGATGGACGATTTCATAACTTTGAGAAAGAAATGTGCTTCATGTTCTTGTTTCACCTATTTTGTACTTACCTTAGTTCTTGATATGTTCATTGGCAAGTTGTTTAGTTCACCACAGTAGATTCAAGTATCAATTTATGCATCAGACTAAAATCTGTCACTTTTGTACAACTATTGTTGAACTAAATGCAAGGTGATTAACCAGGTGTTCAATTTATTGAACTGGAAATGATAGTAGATCCAAGTATCAATTGATGTATTGGAGGCATCCTACTTCCCTGGACACTAGGCCCTAGTACAGGGGCAGCCAAATTATTGAACTATATATACACTCTCCTATGGTTGTACCACACCTTCCTCCCATCCATTCCCCACTCTACTCCCTTGCTCTGCTTCACCCTGCTAGCATTGGATGAAAGGTAGCCTCTCCCGTGCTCTCTGCTCCTTCACCTCCAACCTCGTCAGTGCACAAACTTTCAATGCACCATCCCTGCTTCTCTGCTCCATCCAGATCTAAGGTAACTACACTGGATCTGCTCCTTCACTGAATTCTATATTCCTTTGTATTGCTCACTCGTGCTCTCTGCTCCTTCACCTCCAACCTAGCTACAATAATTTTGTTGGATCTGTAGATGAAAATGCATCTTCTTGTTCTTGAGTTTATGGCCTTGTATATCCATGGAGTGCAGCTTGTGAGCCTTATTGTCCTCAGTATTGGTTCACCGAATTAGTGCTTTGTAAACAAAATCGATGAGCTAAATGAAAGTGTGCCAATGGATGTGGATAGGGTTGTAGTGGTCAAGGCGTAGGATGACATGGAGATTGACAACGATCCCGTAGAGGTTGACAACGATCTGCAGGATTTTATGGAGATTCACAATGATCCCATGGAGGTCGACTAGGATCTATATGGAGAATGATTAATTATGCAACCAATGATGTACATATGAAGGCTGTTTAACTTTTGCATAGTGTCGACCTAATTAGTATCTGTCTTATTGACCTACTTATTCAGTTTGAATGTATGGAACTCAAGTTGGATTCCTTTCAATCCGAGAGTACTAGCATTGTGCTTTTCTTATGTTTTCTAAGTGCGTGTTTTGGCTTTCTTTCAATTTAAATCTATGTACCATATTATTCACCATTGAATTCAAGTTGGCTTCCTTTCAATCCGAGTACTAGAATTGTGCTTTTCTTAGTTTTCTAAGTGTGCAGTTTCGCTTTGTTTCAATGCCAAACGTTAAGATTGTGTGCCAAAGTGTTCATCACCGTATCATATGGAGGTCTCTAGGTGGTAATAGGACCTAGCCATCGGTGATGGTTCTGTGCATTCACCGCCACTTAGTTGCAAAATTTCCAATCCTACGTTTGAACCCTCCCGTGCGGAACTAATGAAAGTTCAATTTCCACGTGCCATAAAAGTTACACAGAGAGCAAGCAACCCCCTACTCCAACATCCCCCCTAATCTACCCACCCCGCCGCTGTCCTCTCTCCCCCCACACACATAGCTTTTCTTTTCCTCATTGCTACTGTTCGTCATCGCTGCTCCTGCTCATCAACACTTCTCAGCTCTTGCTCTGTGTTGGTGCACATGGCCAGATTGCCCGTACAGGTCCACCGACGAATGAGCTGCTGCTGTCACCGGCGTTACCACTCATGCTCATAGCCACTAGATCCAAAGGCAAGTGTAATAAGGCCTTACTTGCATCGTCGTCCCTTCTCCTCAAAACTCATCTCCTTACTAATATTTATTGATGCAATTCCATGGAAAGGTTGCCTCATCTCTTTGGTTGGTGGTGTCCTTCCAAATGAAAGAGGCCCCCAACATGAGGAATGTAGTGGATAGCCTCTCAGATGATGTGCTTGCCGACATCTTCTGCTACCTCCCTGTCTAGTCCTAATGCTGCTGCAAGTGTGTCTGTCACTCCTAGAAGCACGTCATCTCCGACTCCTGTCAACATAAGAAGCTTTCATAGACTGTCATTGGCTTCTTCTATGGAAACTGGTGGAAGGGCAATTGTCACTTCACTAGCATCATCAGTTAATGGCCCTCCTTGTCCTTTTTGCCCTTCCCCTTCAAAAAGTCCTAGTCTCAAATTGTTGCAGCGGCCTCGTCCTTTGCTAGTGTGCTGGGCCTAATGGATTACATCGCTATGTTGTTTGCAATTCGGCAATCCACAAATGGCATGTACTGCCATGTAGCATCTGTTCTATTAGTCAGGCTCACTTAGGTTTTGACCCAACATCCTCACACTTCCATGTGATTGAATTTGTTGAGGTGGAGGGTGCGTGCGTAGGTGTGGAGATCTACTCATCTAAAATTACAGCATGGATCTTTAAGGAATCAGAATGGGTGATGGTAGTATTGTTCTACATTCAAAATTGAGAAGTGTTTTTCTTAATGGTTTTATGCACATGCTTGAGTACTCTATGATAGTTGCTGTGGATATGGAGGAAAAGACATGGAGGACAATTCGTAAACCAGGTGGTGCTGAAATGTTCATCCATCAAACTCAGGGTCACCTGTGTGTGTGTTGTGCTGATTTTCGCAATAGGTCTTGGCTTTTAGTTTGGATACTTGAAGACTATGGTACTGATAACAAGAGTTTGAAGTATGTTGTGGGCATGGAGGAACTATTTGGACACATGAATATTAAAGTTGGTTCTGAGCTTTGTGATGAGGAGTTCAGAGTGATTATAGTTCACCCGGAATGGAATTTCATTTTCCTTGTTGGGAAGGATAGAACATTGATTGCACATGACATGGACCGTAGAAAGGTTCATGTCATCCATGCCTGTGTCATCCGCTTTTGTAGATCAAGAGGGCGTTTACATATGAACAAGCCTTACTATCTTCCTTATGTTCCCTTATTCATGGAGTCATTAGCGGAGCAGTAAAGGTGCATTTCCTGCATTTCATCATCACGACAGTCTTTGTTCAGGTAGGGAGTTGTTTTCATTCTATGTATGTATAGGCCAATTTTGGCTTGTTAACTAAAGGAATGGTATGTTCAATATTATTAATTATGTTGCTTTGTTTAGGTTGTGGATCAGAGATGAATAAGAGGGGTTCTATGGTGCATTGGCTACCAATCCAAAGGATGCACTAACTATATTCATTTTGTATTGCAAGCAGGAGTGCCACATAGAAGGAGCACAACTACATCGTTTCATTATGTAAGTCTATATAGATAAGTACGTTTAGTATGCTCTATGTACCGCTTGTGTTAGGACATTAGTTGAGAAAGATGTTATGGTAGCGTCCATTGTTATTGTAAAAAGTACTCTTGTTTGTGAACATGATTTATGGATGTAATGATTATATATCTATATGCTTTGTGTTCATGAAGCTATTAAGGGCCTAGCTGAATTAGTAACTATTGTGAAACCAAATGAAATTCTATCACCGTCGTATGTAAACACCATTCATTGTTTTGTTATCACCACCGTCGCTATATGTATGATGTGGCAGGGATCGAAAGTATATCACTGCCGAATCCTTTAGTAACCCAACACCGACTAAACGATCATCAAAGGTGGATCGTGGTGCAAGGCGACGGTGACCATGACCTTTGTACTAGAGGATCATATGTTGAAGCGATGGTGGTGTTAACCTCTACACAGGCGTCTCAGTCGTCGAAGCGACAGTGAACCTACACCGCTAATAGTCAGGTGAAAGTACAAGGCGACGGTGCTGGTGACCACTACATAGGCAGTTGATGTGCCCACACGATGGTCTTGATGGCCTCAACATAGGCGGAGTATTTGCAAATGCGGCAGTGTTAGTGTACATCCATAGCCAGGTCATGCTCCAATGCAGCAGAAGTAAGGACCTAATCATGGACAGATCATAAGCCAATATGACGGTGTTAGTGTACACCATAGTCGGTCCCAGGTGCTAATGGTGAAGGCTATGGCCATCACTATCGACAACTTACCGCTAAAGCCAAAATGTGGCTACGATGGGGGTTATGACATGGCTATGAAAGGTCCGAGTGTAGTAGTGAGAGCAATCTAAATAATCTCTTAAATGGAAATAATGAATAGTTGCTCTATTGTAATTCCTTTTAAGTACCTAGTTTTCAGCCTAGAATTCTCTCGAGTTTTGGATAAAACTATTTTGATATAAAGATTTGCTCTAAACCTGAAACTCATGGGTAGCATATACTTGATCTAAGTCTAGGTAGTTGACGGATATGATATGAGAAGGTCTGAGCTACTGTTTATCTTGTTCCAAGTAACACTAAAGTTCTGGAGATTTATCTTTTGAAAAACACAAAAATGCTACATGATGAGTTACTCTATGACAAAGCTTGAATTGCTACCAGAGCCATACATGTTATTTATGCTAGGAAAACCTTCACTTATATGCTGCTTGTTTTGCATTGAGTTTAGTCAAGCTTTGTTGACCCTTATGAGAGATTTGTCATGCTCTTAAAATCAAGATCACGTACACACCACCCAAATATGCACTACTCCTACACTAGGGGTAAGCGCAAAACATGCCTTCCATCTAGATCCACCCAAAAATGTTCTACTCCTGCACTGGGGGTGAACACAAAAACATGCTTGTTAGGTTTCTACTCAAAATAAATGCTCTAAGTTCTTGTTGATATCTCTCTCAAAGTTTTGTTGCAAAAAAGAGACATGGACTATGCAAAAGTTATTCATAAAAAAAAGACAAAAGGAAAAAAGAGAAAAAAATGGACACAAAAGTTTTTGAGATATTTAAAACAATGGGTTCTTAGATGCCCACCTAAAAAGAAAGAAAGAAAGAAAGAAAGATGAATAAAGATAGCCCCTAATCTTTTGCAAAAATATTTCTAAGTTTCAAGAGAGAGATATGTTTTCAAAGAGCATAGTAGAATTAGGATTCCACCATATATCCACACATATATTCACACACATGCACATCTTGATTTGATTATATGACTCATCTCTCTTTAGATCCGTGGTTTGACTTTACAATATAAGCATTGCAAGTATGCTTTAGCTTTCTCCCTACCTATGAACTCCACATAAGCCTTAGTGGTAGGAAGAGAAAAAGGCATAACAACTTTATTGCCATGGTGAGAATCCACAAATACCACATATTTTGAGAGACTTGAGAGTGTCATACATTAGAATCTCTGAATTTTATTTTGAAAACTTATAAAAACTCTAGAACAATGGTGGAACAAAGAACTTGAGAGATAGTGCTTGACTTGATCGTTCTGTCTTTCAATTACTCAAGACCTAAGTGAAGGCTAAGAGCCCCATGGTTGAAGGTAATATGGGTAAGTTTGAAAATTAGATCAATTTATTCTAATTTGGAGGAGAATTCTTGATTGAACACATGTGTAATTTTAAGGCATGAAATCATTGATGCTACTCCTAATCCATTGCTGAGTTTAGCTTTGCTCAGGGACGAGCAAAGGTTAAGCTTGGGGGAGCTTGTTGACGGTCATGAACATCAATTATAAATCATCAACATATCCTACATATATACTTAATTCCATCACCAAACATAGGTCTAGGGGTTTAAACTAATGAATTCTATGAGCTTTGGTGAATATATGAATGCAGGAGGATTTAATCAGAAAACAAGCAAGGTGGACCCAATCGTTAGAGCAAATCACATTTATCCACGATGAAACCAACTTGAAAAGATTCTAGAACCATCCAGAAGGCTAACCACTAAGACCCGACCCCACCTGTCATAAAGGGAGACCGGTTGGCCCCACTTGTAGTTCGAACAGCCTGTGGGGTCCATAGGTCAGCCCCTCCTTGCTATGTCGGTTCTCCACCACCTTAAAGATCAAATATATGCCATTGCTCAAGGTCGGTTTGATTCGAGGGTCAAGATTTGATGTTGCCCCCTATATATACGCCCTTGTACCTCCTCCAGCGGGGCATCCTAAATCCAAAAACCCTAAGCCACAATTCCTATCCTCATCATCAGGATCGGAGTCAGCAATCAAGAGAAGATTAGTCCTCCAAGTTAGGATCTAGCTTTTGTACATAGAAAATAGTGAGATAGAGAGTGAGGGAAGAGTTTAGAGGAAGTGTCGGCCTATTGGGGCTATCTCTATGGCTTGTACCTTGGTAGATCTAAGTTCTACCTAAGCTTGCTTCTGAGATATCTCTGGTAATCAACTTCTAATTCAAGTAAGTATCATGTTTATATTGTTTATTAGGTTCATGACTCTGTTGAGTGCTTTATTCTCTTCCTAGGGGGAGTAAAGTATTAATCGTAAGTGTAATCATGGTGCTTAGACTTGGGTTAATCGTGGATGCACCCTATATTCTAGACCGGTGGTAGATCATGAGTGTGACATTCTCATTGAGTCCTCTGTAGTCCACCTCCCATCTGTAGGCCAAGTAGGACCCAGTTACTATGGAAAGCATCCTCTACTAGTGTTTTTCCTTAGTAATGTCCCTAGTTGAACAGTAGAAGACATAGCTTACCCAAGTTAGAACTAGAGAACCTTAGAAGTCCTCTATATGCTCCTATTTATTCTTAGCCTTGTTGCTACCCCTAGTTAAGTTAGACAGTAGTTAATCTCACATGTTTCCCTATGGATACGATACTTGGAATACTTCTGGGTGAAAGCTACATCAGTATTCGTACGCTTGCGGATTAATCTATGTGCGTCTAAAGTATACCAACATCCACCAATTAATAAACTCAACTTATATTACTTAAATCCTCTTTTGTGAATTAAAGGAATTATAATGAATTATGAACTTGATTATGATAATGTGATTAATGATGATAAGGTAATGGTTACCATGATGTGATATGAACTCTATGAACCTAAGGATAATAACTATGAAACTTAACACTGGTAAACCTAAACTAAACAACCATAGGGGGCGAGTGAGGGGTAATTTGTGTGGTGCAAGTTACCTTGGTAGGTTCGCCTGGTGAGGATTCCTGTTGGGAGATACTCGCTTCGGTCACATAAGGACCGGTTCATAGACCCTCTCGCCTTATGAGATATTACGTATAGCCACATGTCTAATATGGGTAGACTTGCTCTCACACCCTGTTAGATAGAAGTATAATTTCTATTAGGAAGCCGATGTTGGTAGCAGAATATTAGGAGAAGACACGGATGCTATGTGATCTTCCATGGTCTAGTTGGCATGGTTGCTATGTTCCTCCACATTAAGCCCCTTGACTTTCACCGCATTCGAGCCCATATTATTGTTTATTATGATGATTTGGTATCATCGGCACTATTATGTTGGGATGATTTGGTATTGTCCTAGATTATATGATGGTATGTTGTGGTATCATCCGAGATTATGAGATGGGACGATTTGGTATCCTCACGAGATTAGTGTGTGTTCCAACCCCTGAGAAGTCACGGTAGAGTTATATGGAAATCTGAGGACGCATCCCTTTGGGTATGAGGTCTCGTTTGGCCTGTCGTGCCACCTCTATCATGTGGGGAAATTTGTACACCTCTATAGATTTTATTGAATCTATTCAAATAGCCATGTCCTTGGAATGGGCAGATGTTGTGATGAGTACAGGCCCGATCTTCCGAGAGGTAGCCGGTAAGTTTGATTTGTGGAGATCTCGACGTTGGTGATCCGGCTTCAAATCAGACACGATTCGAACCCTGCAACCGTTACACCACTGCTCCGTTGGTTATCAACCAAGCACAACTTGATTGACCTCGCCAAGAAGGCTTTTCCTGCAAGCGAATCAAAGAGCACAAGCAAGAAGGTAAAACACGCAATCTGAAATTACAAATATGAATGACGTGGATATCAATAGAGGATTCAAGAACTCGGTTCCAAAGGACTAATCGACACAGTGGAGGAGATCAAGAACGGGGGCCCTGGATCACTGTAAAAGGATTTGTCACCACAGTTACAATGAACGATTCAGTTTCTCGATGGAAAACTAAACTCTAAACAAAACCCAATTGTGTAGCAGCGGTGGCGGCTGTGTTTATAGTCTAAGACTCGACCTAGGGTTGGGGACGGCCAGGGGTTGGGCGCCCACAACTTGGGCTTAAGGCCCGACACGATACATGGCCAAGTTGGCCCAAATAGGTGATGCAGCACCTTGCCATGGTCACATAGAATGATCCACAGACCATCTGGAGCTGGGACCAGATCCAAAACGACGGCATCGTTGTCCCCTTTCCAACGCATCCAAGAACGGCCCATTTCGATGTCGTATGAGGAAGTTATGACCGAAACAGTGATGACGTGTCTGTTGAATCCGAGGACGACGTGGCAGCTGAGTTGGAAACGAATTGCAACTTGGGAAAGACCATGGCGTCGATGTGTCCAGCGTGGCGATGTCCTCATCATCCTCCCCTTCTTGAATTGGAGTCGTCCTCGACTCCATCTTGGTGATGTCCTCATCATCCCCTCCTTGTAGAATTGGAGTCGTCCTTGACTCCATCCCATCATCAGCGAACTCCTACAAAAGGTTAGTGACAGCAGGCAATGCACCAGACATAAAAGGTTGACAAAACATAGTATAACATGGTGCATCAGGATTATCACATAACTCAGCAGTAGCAGGAGTTGTAGCAAGAAAAGCACCTCCTTTTAACTTAATCCCATTATTTTTAGCAATGTCTGTTGGAGGTTTATTTTTGATCTCATTAGCATGTTTAATAATATCCGTAGGAGACAAAGGCAGCAATGTAATTTTCTTGTCCTTATGTATGATAGTGTATGTATTAGTTCTACCATGGTGTAAAGCATCATTATCAAATTCCCATGGGCGACCTAACAAAATGGAACAAGCTTGCATAGGGACAACATCAAAATCAGCAGTATCATGATAAGAGCCTGTAAAAAAGCTAATGCGTGCTGATTTAGTTACCTTAGTCTTACCACTATTATTGAACCATTGAAGTTTATATGGATACGAATGTTGTCGTGTGGTCAAGCCAAGCTTGTCAACCAAATCTGAACTCACCAAGTTGTTGCAACTCCCGCTATCAATGATAGTGAGAACACGACAACCCTGCACAATGAGATACATGTGGAACAAATTGTGGCGTTGGATCTTCATCTCTTCTTCATGACCCACACGTGTACTCAACACATGCTGCACAAGAAGGCTAGGGTAGTCCGCGGCAGCAGCCACAGAGTCAATGGTGATGGCCTCCTTATCATGATCGCCCTCGGTGGGATCTGCATCAATGTTAGCAGCAAGGGCTAAATCATCATCAACATCACTAGCACTTACATATCCATCCTCGGTAGCAATGAAAGCGCGATGACTGGGGCATTCGTTCATGACATGTCCCATGCCTTTGCATCGGTGGCAAATGATTTTAGAGCTGGACGAAGAGGAGCTAGTAGAAGCACCCGGAGTGCCACCTTTCTTCAGCTGTGGAAACTGCACATTAGACAATTTACTTACCCCAGAAGAAAATGGAGGTGTAGATGGCTATGGTGCAACAGGAAGCTTAGGCGTCTCCGGCTCGGAACGCTGCTGAAAATTCCTCCCATTGTTAGACCTGAAAGGCTGGTGTTGTTTGCGTCCCTGTACTTCTCGTTTGGCCTTAATAGCAAGATGATACAATTGGGAAAAATTGCGCCATTCTTTGTAATCAAGTATGTTCTGTATATCATGGTTTAAACCACCAAAAAATCTAGCACTAGCATCATCATCATCTTCATTTATACCACAACGTGCTAAACCAATAAGCAATTCTTGATAGTATGTTTCTACTCCTTTATCACCTTGTTTTAAAGTTTGTAGTTTCAAACATAAATCACGTTGGTAATAAGGAGGAACAAAATGAGATTTCATACGTTGCTTTAAAACATTCCAAGTTTGAGGCACAGCAGCAGCATTATTGGCATTGCAAAGATCACTCCACCAGAACAAAGCAAAATTAGTAAACTCACTAGTAGCAAGTCTAACTCTATGCTCAGCAGGAACATTATGAGAATCAAATTTTTGTTGAACAGCAAGCTCCCAATCTAAATATGCCTCTGGATCAACATTACCAGCAAAAGGAGGTAGACTAAATTTAATTTTAGCAAAAGGATCATTATTACCATGATTATTACCTGCCATACCGCGACGATTGAAGTTGAGGCGGCGACGGGCACCACCGTCAGCATACGCATCTTCATCACCAAAAGCATCCGCATCTTCATCATCAGCACGATAAGGTGGAGGGCGTTGCTCAAGCTGTTCAATGCGGGTGACCAGATTGTTCACGTTGCGCGTCAGCTCGGTCATAAGATTGCGTTGTTCAGTCATGAACGTTGCAAGCTCGCCCTTGGACATGCACTCATTGAAGTCCGTCGGAGTTCCTGCCATGGTTAGAAGATAGAAAAAGACAACACCAAAGTATTATCCCTATCAACTAAAAGGAAACAAGTGGTGGTGATGGTGGTGAAAGTGGAATGCAAAATCACAAGTGGCTTACCACCGTCTTGCCTGTATTCTTACCAACGCCAAACAGGAGCAAAACCAAAGTGGCGAAGCAATCTGTTGTTGAGCGTGGGTAACAGTTGCAAGATGAACCTGTGCTAACAGAAGAATATGTGGAGCTATGGGTAGGCACACAATATGACAGCAAGGATTAGCAATTAACGAGTGCAGAGTAGCGATTGTTCAATCTGGATCCAAAGTATAAATCACAGGTGCTGGCTAAGACGTGTCGAGACGTAGCGCAACAAGGTGAAAACAAAGGACGATCGAAAGAACTCACAGAACAAGCAAATAGCCTAGATATCTCCTTTTTCCTGAATTTTTCCCGGATTTTTCCAAAAGGCACTAGTAGGAAACAAACTTTTTTTACTATTTTTTTTATACTTTTCTCTGAACAAGGATCACAAAAGATGCAACCACAAAAATTGGCACCTACAACTGAGGTGGGATGTGGTCTACAGAAATTCAGCACGTTCTCTGAAAAGCGTGCAAAAACTTTGACAATTTTTTTTCTATATTTTCCTGAATTTTTTTGGCAATTCTGATGAAACCAAACAGGGCGAAGCCGAGTTTGGGTCGGGTCCAAATGGTGTCAAGAAGCTGCACAAAAAATTTCAGATTTTTCTGATAAACGAGCGAAAAGTTATGCCTGTTTTACCGAAGGTATCTCAAGGTATGTTTTCCGGGAGGCACAACACGGCGGCGGCAGTTAGGGCAAAGCGTCCCTAAACTCTAACACCGATCACAGCAGTAGGTATTCGCCTGATGATGTAAGGAGGGCTGCGATGCAGGCAAAATAAGAGCGGCTGGCAACCTATCTAGGGTTTGCGCGGCGGCGAGAAGTTACACAAGGTGGCTAGCGGGGCAAGTCGAGTAATGTGGTGGCTACGACTTGTTGTTTGGGAACGGTGGATGGGATAGCGGCGGAAAACAAAATCACAGCAACGGGCGATTGAACTACGACCACGAACACAATCCTAAACCAGCAACAAGACTCGACCACGGACACAAACTCAACAACACGAATCTGAAACGAAATTGCAAAGGCACAAAGGGCGATAGGACAGCGGAAATTGAAATATTTTTGGGCTTTTTGTGGACTCTAGGTAATGAACAAATATGAATCTAAGGCAAACGAGATTATACCTCGCGGTAAACCTAAAATATCTGATACCAATTGATGAGTACAGGCCCGATCTTCCGAGAGGTAGCCGGTAAGTTCGATTTGTGGAGATCTCGACGTTGGCGATCCGACTTCAAATCAGACACGATTCGAACCCTACAACCGTTACACCACTGCTCCGTTGGTTATCAACCAAGCACAACTTGATTGACCTCGCCAAGAAGGCTTTTCCTGCAAGCGAATCGAAGAGCACAAGCAAGAAGGTAAAACACGCAATCTGAAATTGCAAATATGAATCACGCGGATATCAATAGAGGATTCAAGAACTCGGTTCCAAAGGACTAATCGACACAGTGGAGGAGATCAAGAACGGGGGCCCTGGATCACTGTAAAAGGATTTGTCACCACAGTTACAATGAACGATTCAGTTTCTCGATGGAAAACTAAACTCTAAACAAAACCCAATTGTGTAGCAGCTGCGGCGGCTGTGTTTATAGTCTAAGACTCGACCTAGGGTTGGGGACGGCCAGGGGTTGGGCACCCACAACTTGGGCTTAAGGCCCGACACGATACATGGCCAAGTTGGCCCAAATAGGTGATGCAGCACCTTGCCGTGGTCACACAGAATGATCCACGGACCTTATGGAGCTGGGACCAGATCCAAAACGACGGCATCGTCGTCCCCTTTCCAACGCATCCAAGAATGGCCCGTTTCGATGTCATATGAGGAAGTTATGACCGAAACAGTGACGACGTGTCTGCTGAATCCGAGGACGACGTGGCAGCTGAGTTGGAAACGAATTGCAACTTGGGGAAGACCATGGCGTCGATGTGTCCAACGTGGCGATGTCCTCATCATGTTGGGATGGCATCTATGATTAGACTTCTTTTAACATGGAATTGTGATAATCTAGTAAGAGGTATTCTACTAATCTGGTAAATTGTAATTGAGCCTAGGAACTAGTGAGAATGGTAATACTCTTTCAGGGCCCAACCTATAATTATAATTACTTCACCCTACCACTTTTACCTCAACCACTTTAACCACCTCCACATGTAGCCTTCCCCTTCCACCTCACCCCCACCCAAATTTAGGGCTTGTTGAGTACTTTATGTACTCAACCCCCTCCATTCTATGTTTTTAGGAGTAAAGCTATAAGAGCACATACCCGGATGGAACTATTGGAGCTATGTGAGGATAGGACAATAGGAGAATGTACAAGTATGGAGCTATCGAGGACTGCGCTAGGACAATCAGAGTATACCCAAAGATGGAGCTATACGACTACACGAAGGAGCTACACTAGGACTGTGACGATTGGGATATTGGAATATGCTTAAGGAATAAGTCTAGGGTTACGTTCGCACTCCAAGTTGCCTATAGGAATAGAGCCACGACAACATAGGACCATTGTATTAGAACTCTAATATGCAATATAAGGCCAATGGCCTAAGCTATGTAAACCCAAACCATGCATGTAATATGTTTCCCCCATTAGCAATAAAAGTATGGTTCTTTTTATATCAATCTTGTTCGAATTGTGCATATCAGCAATTGATCCAAGGACTGATACATGACGCACAGAGGACACTAAATTAGGGGCCCGACATTGGACATAGGTGATTGACCAAGAAGGTGTCCATTCCTTTGTCCTGGGTGCCAGAGATCCTTATAGGAGCTCGTTCGGTTGCTTTGGCGATGTCCAAAAATGAGAGCCAACCTTGTAACAAACTCAGGTTGTTACAATGTCATTGTCTTAGATTGCTGCAGCGATCTCATCCTCTGCTGGTGCATTGGGTTTCGCTATATTGTCTGTAATTCGGTGACTAAGAAATGGTTGGTACTGCCAAATAACATCTGTTCTACTGGTCAGGCTTGCTTAGGGTTCAATCCGACACTCTCCTCACACTTCAATGTGATTGAATATGTCAAGAAGGAGGAGTCTAGGTCATCCGCTATCCTAGACCTACCTGGAGTCTATATATCAATGGACCTAACTATATTCCTTATGTTCCCCTGTTCTTGGAGACATAAGCAGAGTAGTAAATCCGCATTTGTTGTATCTCTTTGTTATGACATGTCTTTGTTAAGGTAGGGAGTTCTGTTGATTCTATATATAGGGCCATTTTGACTTAGTAATAAAACAAATCATGTGTTGAACATTATTACCTCTGCTGCTTTGTGCAGGTCGGTATGGATGCTTTTCAACAGATTTCCAGGTATGTCTCAGAGATAAACAGGAGGGGTTCCATGGTGCATTCGCTACCAATCTGAAGGATGCACTAATTAAATTCACTTTGCGAAGCAAGCACTATTGGCACATAGCAGGAGCACAACTACCTAGTTTTCATTATGTAAGTATATAGACAACTACCTAGTTTTTGTTATGTAAGTTTGTACTCTTATTTGTGGACATGATGTATGCATTTGATGATTATATCTGTATGGTGTCTATTCAGTAAGCTATTAAGGTCCATTTGAATTAGTTATTACATTGTGAAACCAGGTGCAGTACCATTACATAAAGTCGGTTACGCATAGAACCGCCATTGATTGTTTTGTCATGACCATCATACCACTCCCCATTGTATGCTCGTCGCCATTGGACTGTACCACTATTCGATGGTGAAGCAATCATCAACACCACCGGTACAACATAAGATGCGGCAGGACCAAAAGTTTGTCACTGGTGAAACATTAAGTAAGCCGACACTGACTACACAATCATCAAAGGTAGGTCATACTACAAGGCGATGGTGACCATGACCTTTAAACAGATGGGTCATACTTCCATTCGACAATGATCTTTGCCTGGTTACAGAATGGACAGGTTTCAAAGCGATGGTGAACCCGCACTTAACACTGACGGGTCATGGTAAAAGGCGTCGTTGATCATGAGTCATACACAGATGGCTCATAGACCAATGCGGCGGTGTTTATCATGTATCACCGTCGGTTGTCAACCAACTATGATAACCAGGACCATCATCGTCGACAACTCACTGCCGAGGCCTAAAACCGGTTGTGATGAGGGTTTATGAGTTTCATCCCTGTAGTTGAACAGTTTATACATTTTTCTCATGTGAATATTGCATTTGTGGTACCACTTGCAACATTATACATTTCCATGGAACCCTATTCCTCAAAAATGAACTATATTTAGCTAAATCAGGTTGAAAGTTGTAACACCCAAAATTTTTCATTCTTTAAAATAACTAAATTTGATTTAATTATGTTATTAAGTGTGCATTCAATTATAGGAAATTAATAATTTTTGGGGAATTAAAAATCAATTATAAGTTTTGAAACTTTTGATGCATACATGCTGCAGCACTATTTATTCATGTGATGATTGTTCTTGAATTAGAATTCAAATGAAATCAAAAATTATTTGAAAATGCTTTTGGGAAAATTTGTTTGGAAAATAAAAAGTGAAAATGATCATCTCCCCCTTCCTTGTTTTTGGCCCGCAGGCCATTTCCCTAGCAACCGCGGCCCGTTCGCCCTTCCCCCTCCCCTTTCCGCGCTCGGCCCAGCCCGGCACCGCAGCCCAGCCGCGCGCCTCGGCGTCGCCAGCCCAGCAACCGCTCGGCCCAGCAGCCACGCCAGGCAACCGCCCACGCCTCCACGCCCAGCCGCTGACCGCCTGGGCCCGCTTGTCGGTGCCGTCTTCACCCCCGCGCTCCTCGGAACCGCCTGGCCTGGCCGCATGCCGCAACCGCCCCACTCCGCATCATGGGAGCGTGGCCCCCCTCGTGCCCAGCCGCTTTAAATCAGCACCGAGCCGTCTCCGCCTCTCCCTGCTGCCTCTACGCCCCATTTTCCGTTCACCCGCGCGCGTGGGAGCTACAACCGCCGCCCTGAGGTCTCCGAGCTCCGCCGACCGCCCCTCCGCGTGGACAGCCTCCTCCGAGCCGCCTCCGTCTCCATTTCCCCCTTGGTGAGCTTCGTCGTCCTCCCCTCTATCTCCCCGAGTAGTTTATTTCTCGTTTTGTTGGCTTCTTGAGCCTTGGCCACAAGCTCCGCGGGCCATGGTCGTCGGCCATGGTGGCCACCGTGCTTGCCGCCATTCCCAGCCACCAAAACGGCATGGCCGCGACCCCCTTCCTCCCCCGCGTCTCCTGGTTCACTCGGTTGTCCATTTGGTGAGCCGTAGGCCCCTAACCGCGTGCTCCGGCGAGTCCACTGCCGCCGGCCATGGCGCCTGGCCGCCGATGACCCTGTTCTGGCCGGCCATTCCCCCCAGGCCGATCCTAGCCGCCCATCGCGTGATCAACGGCCAGGATTAGAAGATACCCCTTCGTGGGTGATTTTGCAAAAGAGTCCCTGGACTTTTCTAAGTACTAACCCATAGCCCAAAGCGTATTTCCCAAATGCGCAATCCCGTTTGGAAAGCGTAAACTCCACGGCTTAAGTCAAAAATACGTTTTCAGTATTTACAGAAATGCCATTTGAACTGTTTCGCTTATAAAATTGTCGTTTTAGCTCCGAATTGATCCATTCAAATCGCGTTAGCTTCGTAATTTCATAAGCTACATGTTGGAGCTACTGTTAGTCAAGTTTAGAACTTTTTAATTTCATGATTAGATTTAATTAAATATATGGCTATAGGAAAAACCTGTTTAAATCATAACTTTCGCATTTTAGCTCCGTTTTTCGTGAACTTCGCGTTGACGTGATCGTAGAGAAACGTAGATTAGTTTTACAAACATTTTATCTTGATTTCAATACTATTGGTGTACTCTTCTAATGATGGGAATGTTTGCTTTGCATGAATGCTTTTGGAATGTTGATGTTGCCGTGTTGGTCGCGTTCAGACGGTGAGGAAAACGTTGGAGACCAAGAACTCTTCAACAACCAGCAGGACCAGCACGAGTTTGTGAACCAAAGCAAGTATAACATGGGCCTCCCTTGATGTCCTATTTCACTTTAATCAATTACTCATTTGCATGTGTCTAATTTTGATACCCGTAAGGACATCCTAGTGATTGTTTATCCTATTCCTTGTCTCCTATGGGTTAAATGCATATGGGTAGATTGCTAGTGCTCTAACTGAACTTGACATACATGTTGATGAATGGTACTATGGAACAAAGTGAGTAACATGATTTATAACAACTGTCCCATAGGGCGAAAGTGCAAATGACCTTTGTTCATGTTGCTCCCGGCCCTCCATAAGGACTTATCTGTCGGCAAAAGCTAGGACTAACAGTGCAACCAGGAGAGTCATATGGCTCTAACTTTAGCTCAGTAATAGGACCTTTCCTAGCTAGTTAGAGGTTACCTTTTTGGCACAAATGGGGCTTGCCACTTTGGGTATAGGGCTGCCTCTGTTCCTATGAGTATAGCCGCGATGGATATGTGCCATAGGAAAGGGAGGTCCCTACATCTGCCTGCTAAGGAAACCAAGTGGCCCTAACTTGTTAGGGAAACCTATGAAATGGATTCATAGTGTACCCTGCCCGCTCACCTTGGTAGTGACATGGGAGTAATTAACCCGGGCATATGGGGATCACGACTCGCGGTGAATGTGCACCACCTCTGCAGAGGGTAACAAACTATTATAACAGCCGTGCTCACGGTTATGAGTGGCCCGGAAAACTCACAGAATAACTGGTTAATTGTTGATGATCATTTAAAGTTGTTCAACGATGATATATGGTACACCTGACCCCGATATTTGTTCTTATGGGAATTAAATGGGAGCTTAAGCATAACTTGATAATACTTGAGAATAAAAGCTTGACCTATTAAAAAAATGCTAACTGCAGTAAACCAGAGTCTATCCTTTTTGAGCTTCATAACCCCATGTTAGCTTGCTAAGTACGGAATGTACTTATACTTGTTTATTTTCTTTACTTGGATAAAAAAAATCCCGGATGGATAACAGATGACAACGGGTATGAGGATTTCTCGGATAATTATTAGGCTTGTGGTCAACTAGTTGACCTTCCCTGTGATGACGGCCATGAGAGTTTTATTATCTTTTTATTATTCCACTGTGATGTATAAGACTAAGTTTTATTATAACTCTGATGTATGAGACACCGTGATGATACTCTATGTAATTTGTCAGCTTGTGTGTGTGATTGATTCCTGGGCACACACGAGTTTTGTGCATTCAATTTTATCCTTAAAATTGGGTGTGACAAATTGGTATCAGAGCCGTGTTGACTGTAGGACGCAAGCCTAGTTAGAAAATGGTCGTTTTAGCATCTTTGCTCCTCTGGTTTCTTGCTTACTGACTTATTCTTGTTATTTTATTAAAACATTTATGCTTTTCATACCTTAATCTATTATTTAAAATTGTTGATTCTAATTTCATTTCACTTTAAATCTATAGATGTCTCATAATCCAAAGACTGCTCGACTCAGCACCGCCGGATATCGTGCCATGTTTACCCCACGTGCCCCACCGGTGGAGAGAGAGATTGTGATCATCTCCAACGACAAGGAGATGGCTACACCGACGCCTACACCTACTCCTACACTAGTCGCCGTGCCCGTCTATCCTGTGGTAGCTACACCTGAGGAGTCAATGGCTACTTCCCCTACACCTGCACCCTCCCCAGCTGCCCCCGTGGAGGACGAGGAGATTGGCTAGAAGTGCAAGTACTACTTCAAGCCAGCTCCAGAGATAGCCTACTACCACACTCTCCTCACCCACGTGCTGGATGACTACTTCCCCGACTTGCACGCCTCCATCAGCTACCACTACGCCGAGTACAAGCACCCACTGGAGGCTACCTTCTGGAAGGTAGAGCTAGTGGTCACCGCATGGAACGATATCATTAATGGACATGAGGTGGAGACTGTCCACTATGCCCCTGCCAGGAGAGCCCATGCTTTGGATGGCATGGAGGATGCAGCACAGAATGCCTACATCCACTACCATGGTCGTCACTTTGAGGCCATGAGGGAGGATCACTTCAGGTTCCTTCCTCAAAATGATCATGAGGGTGTTTGGCAGGTTTTGGCTCCACCAGAGAATGACCCAACTCTGGAGGCAACGGTGCAGCATGTCCATGCTATGTAGGGAGTGGATGATGAGGTCAAAGGAGAACTGCGTGCATCTCAGAGGGCGTAGAGACATCTTCAGAAACAAGTGGATGAACTTCGAGCACAACTTGGAAAACCTTTCATCTACAAGAAGAAGCGTCGTTCCTTCACCATGATTGACACCGCTCCATAGGTGTTAGGTGCCTTGATCTAGATTACCGCGTCGATAGATTTGTGTTCTTTATTAGTCTTGTTGGTCTTGTGAATTGGTTGATTAGATGTTTGAATTGTGAACTTGGATTGATTTGGTATTTTTCTTGATTGCTGGAAGTTTGTGGGCATGTCCACAACTTCCTTAGATTGGAACTTTTAGTTTAGAATGAAGTCTTAATGCAGATGTTTCGTTTTATCTTATCTCTGTTGTGCTGATTTCTGGAGCAGCCTGTGTTCTTTATCTGGTATCTCGAGATCTGGGATGATAAAAATTCTGAAATTTTTGTGGAGATAACTAGACCTTTGTATCTTTCAAGTGTCTTTGGAATCACATCAATATCTGTTCAGGTTTGGGAGATCTAGCTGACACAAATTGATGTTCCTGCGCTGTCTGGAACTCAGAACAGTTTCGGTTTAACTCTATTTTTGACTATGTGCGAGTTCGAATCTGTAAAAGTGGTCTAAATGAAAGTTGTAGCTGATGTCCTAAGCTTTCTAACGAATCTTGGTGCACCTCTGTTGGATCTCTGAAACTCGAGTTATAACAGTTTTACTGAACTGCTGAATTTGAACCTTGCCCAGAAAATTCTCAGCATTGTTTCTTATCTTTTGTAAGCTCTCTATAATTGGAAAAAAATCTCTAAATTTTGCACATTTGTTGGAAAACAGATGGCCGCAAGAGGAGGAAGAGGCAGAGGCCATGGTCGTGGGCGTGATGCTCTTATAAATCCACCACCGCCACCTATGACCATGGAACAGATATTGGGAATGCAAGCGCAGCTGATGCAAGCTATGATGCAGCGCTTGGACAATGAACCTGCAAGAGGGCCACCGCCTGTCTAGGTTAGAGATAAGCGTGGAGAGTTTATGAAAGGTCATCCACCGGTGTTTACCCATGCCTTAGACCCTATGGAGGCAGATGATTGGTTGCGTGCTGTGGAGAAACAACTGAACATAGCACAATGCAACGACCTTGAGAAGGTGTTGTACGCCTCTGGGCAACTCTAAGGAGCTGCTCAGGATTGGTGGGAATCATTACAGTTTGGACGTCCCAACAATACTCCTGCTATCACTTGGCAGGAATTTAAGAACAGTTTCCGGTCATACCATATTCCTGATGGACTAGTGAAACTGAAGCAGGAAGAATTTAGATCTCTCAAGCAAGGATCAATGACTGTGGCGGAGTATCGGGACAAGTTCGCACAACTATCATGCTACGCTCCTAATGATGTAGCGGATGACAAGGATAAGCAACGCCATTTCCTCAAGGGACTCTATGATGGACTGCAGCTCCAGCTGATGTCTAATACTTATCCTAACTTCCAGTCTTTGGTGAATCGCGCAATCGTGATTGATGATAAGCGCAATGAGATGGAAGCTAAGAAGAGAAGGCTCTAAGGGCAAGCTTCTGGAAGCAACACTCGCCCACGTGCTTATCCCTAGCAAGGTTACCAGTAGAGAAATCAAGGACCAACTCACCAGGGAAACCGTGGTCAGTATCCTCAACGGAACCAGTTCCAACAACGCCCTCAGTATCAGCAATAGTTTGGAAATCAACGTCCCCCGCAACAGACTAGCAATCCTGCAACACGCCAGGGAGTGCCTAACAATGCTCTTGTGAAGAGTGGTGCACCCAACAATCCCAATGCCTGTTATCGATGTGGAGAAGTAGGTCACTATGCTCATCAGTGTCCTAAGAAGAAGAACCAACAAGCACCTCAGAACCAGACCAACAATCAGAAGTTCAACGCCCGACCACCTCTCACAGTGAAGGTGAACTATGTGTCATCTGATGCAGCTCAGGAGACGCCTGAGGTCATGTTGGGTACGTTCAGCGTCAACTCTATTTCTGCTACCGTACTTTTTGATTCTGGTGCTTCACATTCTTTTATCTCCCAAGCTTTTGTTAGAATGCATAGCATACCTTTGTGTGCCATGAAAAACCCCATACTAGTGAATTCCCTAGGAGGTAGTATGCCCGCTTCTTATTGGAGCCCCTCAACTAGCATTTCCTTAAGGGGGGTAGACTTCAAGGTGAAGCCTATTGTGTTGAGAACAGCGGGAATTGATCTTATCCTGGGAATGGATTGGATGAAACAACACAGGGCAGTGATTCAGTGTCAGGAGAAATCTGTGGTTGTGACATCATTCAATGGGGATAGAATCTGTGTAGAAGTAGTAGTGCAAGCTCAGCCTACAGCCACAGTGAATCAGCTAGATGGTGAAGTCAATGAACAAGATCGTGTCGTGGAGGAGTTCCCAGATGTCTTCCCCGATGACTTGCCAGGTATGCCACCTGACCGAGACATTGAATTCATTATTGAATTATTACCTAGAACTGCACCAATAGCTAAACGTCCATATAGAATGGGAGTTAATGAATTAGAAGAGCTTAAGAAACAACTAAAAGAGTTGCAAGAAAAAGGTTTCATATGCCCCAGTTCTTCCCCGTGGGGGGCACCTGTGATCTTTGTGGATAAGAAGGATGGTAGTCAATGGATGTGTGTGGATTACCGCTCACTTAATGAGGTTACCATCAAGAATAAATACCCTTTGCCTAGGATTGATGATTTGTTTGATCAGTTGAGAGGAGCTCATGTGTTCTCCAAGATTGATCTCCGATCTGGTTATCATCAGCTTAAGATCTGAAACTCAGACATACCCAAGACAGCATTCACTACATGGTATGGATTATATGAGTACACTGTTATGTCTTTTGGATTGACCAATGCACCTGCATACTTCATGTATTTGATGAATAAGGTGTTCATGGAGTTTCTAGATAAATTTGTGGTAGTATTCATAGATGACATACTAATATTCTCCAAGACTGAAGAAGAACATGCGGAACACATAAGGATGGTCTTGCAAAAACTTAGAGAACATAAGTTGTACGCTAAGCGGAGCAAGTGTGAGTTTTGGTTAAAGGAAGTCTCTTTTCTGGGTCATGTTGTCTCCAATGGTGGAATAGCGGTGGACCCAGGCAAAGTGCAAGATGTACTGAATTGGAAACCGCCAACTACTGTAAGTGAGATTCGTAGCTTTTTGGGATTAGCTGGTTATTACCGAAGGTTCATTGAAGGTTTTTCCAAGATAGCCAAGCCCATGACAGCTCTGTTGGAAAAGAGTGCTAAGTATGTATGGTCGGATAAATGCCAGGCAAACTTTGAAGAGTTAAAGAAGAGATTGACTACAGCTCCAGTATTAATTTTGCTCGATTTAAACAAGAACTTCTCTATATATTGTGATGCATCCCGTTTGGGTCTTGGATGTGTGCTTATGTGAGAAGAAAGAGTGGTTGCATATGCATCTAGACAACTAAGGAAGCATGAGTTGAATTATCCTACTCATGACTTGGAATTGGCAGCTGTGGTTCATGCTTTGAAGATCTGGAGACATTATCTGATTGGACATAAGAGTGATATCTATACTGATCATAAGAGTTTGAAGTATATCTTTACCCAATCAGATCTGAATTTAAGACAACGTCGTTGGTTGGAATTGATCAAAGACTATGATTTGGAAGTGCACTATCACCTGGGAAAGGCAAACGTTGTAGCTGATGCACTTAGCAGAAAGAGCTATGCCAATGGAATTCAGATAACATCTATGTCAGCAGAGTTGTGTGCTGAAATGGAGTATCTCAACTTGAGCCTGGTCACTAATGCAATGGAATTGGTGATAGAGCCTACATTGGAGCAGGAGATACGCAAAGGACAATTGGAGGATGAAAAACTTAAGGAGATAGCAGAGAATGTAGTGCTTGGAAAGGCACCCGGATTTAGAATGGATGAGAATAGAACTCTTTGGTTCAAAAAAAGGATATGTGTACCTAAAGTGAAAGCTATCCGAGATGCAATTCTGCAAGAGGCCCATGAGTCTACTTATTCTATACATCCCGGAAGTACCAAGATGTACTTGGATCTCAAAGAAAAGTATTGGTGGTATGGTTTGAAGAGAGATGTGGCAGAATATGTGGCTTTGTGTGACACTTGTCAAAGAGTGAAAGCTGAGCATCAAAGACCTATAGGGTTACTACAACCAATGAAGATCCCTGAATGGAAATGGGAAGAAGTTGGTATGGATTTTATTGTAGGACTGCCCCACACTCAAAGAGGTTATGATTCAATATGGGTAATAGTGGATCGACTCACCAAAGTTGCTCACTTTTTACCACTCAAGACTACCTATAATGGTGCAAGATTAGCAGAGTTGTACATGGAAAGAATAGTGTGCTTACATGGTGTTCCCAAGAAAATTGTGTCGGATAGAGGCACTCAGTTTACATCGCAATTCTGGCATAAAGTACATAGATCTTTGGGGATAAAGTTGAATTTCAGTTCTGCTTACCACCCGCAAACTGATGGACAGACTGAAAGGATCAACCAGATTTTGGAAGATATGTTGAGAGCCTGTGCACTTCAGTATGGTGACAGTTGGGATAAGAGTCTGCCTTACGCAGAGTTCTCATACAACAATAGTTATCAAAAGAGCCTCAAGATGGCACCTTTCGAGGCGTTGTATGGATGTAAGTGTAGAACACCTTTGTTCTGGAATCAGACTGGAGAAACTCAAGTGTTTGGTCCCGATGTCCTTAGAGACGCGGAAGAACAAGTGAGAATGATTCGAGACAATTTGAGAGTAGCTCAGTCTCGACAGAAGAGTTACGCTGATACCCGCAGAAGAGAGCTGACTTTCGAGATTGGTGATTATGTGTACCGGAAAGTGTCACCAATGAGAAGTGTGAGAAGATTCAATATGAAGGGAAAATTAGCACCAAGGTATATAGGACCTTTTAAGATCCTAGAGAGACATGGAGAAGTAGCTTATCAGTTGGAACTGCCTGAGAGCTTGTCCGGTGTGCACGACGTGTTCCATGTTTCCCAGTTGAAAAAGTGTCTGAGGGTACCAGAAGAACAAATTCCTTTGGAAGAACTTGTTGTCAAGGAAGATCTTACTTATGAAGAGTATCCAATAAAGATTTTGGAAACTGCCGAAAGAGTTATGAGCAGCCGAATAGTAAAGATGTGCAAGGTGCAGTGGAATCGTTATACAGAGGATGAGGCTACTTGGGAAAGATGAGAGGATCTGAGAAAGACTTATCCCCAACTGTTTGAGTAAGCAATCACCCGAATCTCGAGGACGAGATTTATCTTAAGGGGGGTAGAATTGTAACACCCAAAATTTTTCATTCTTTAAAATAAGTAAATTTGATTTAATTATGTTATTAAGTGTGCATTCAATTATAGGAAATTAATAATTTTTGGGGAATTAAAAATCAATTATAAGTTTTGAAACTTTTGATGCATACATGCTGCTGCACTATTTATTCATGTGATGATTGTTCTTGAATTAGAGTTCAAATGAAATCAAAAATTATTTGAAAATGCTTTTGGGAAAATTTGTTTGGAAAATAAAAAGTGAAAATGATCATCTCTCCCTTCCTTGTTTTCGGCCCGCAGGCCATTTCCCTGGCAACCGCGGCCCGTTTGCCCTTCCCCCTCCCCTTTTCGTGCTCGGCCCAGCCTGGCACCGCAGCCCAGCCGCGCGCCTCGGCATCGCCAGCCCAGCAACCGCTCGGCCCAGCAGCTGCGCCAGGCAACCGCCCACCCCCGCGCCCAGCCACTGACCGCCCGGGCCCACTTGTCGGCGCCGTCTTCACCCCCGCGCTCCTCGGAACCACCCGGCCTGGCCGCATGCCGCAACCGCCCCACTCCGCGTCGTGGGAGCATGCCCCCCCTCACGCCCGGCCGCTTTAAATCGGCACCGAGCCGTCTTCGCCTCTCCCTACTGCCTCTACGCCCCATTTTCCATTCACCCGCGTGCGTGGGAGCTACAACCGCCGCCCCGAGGTCTCCGAGCTCCGCCGACCACCCCTCCGCGCGGACAGCCTCCTCCGAGCCACCTTCGTCTCCATTTCCCCCTTGGTGAGCTTCGCCGTCCTCCCCTCTATCTCCCCGAGTAGTTTATTTCTCGTTTTGTTGGCTTCTTGAGCCTTGGCCGCAAGCTCCACGGGCCATGGTCGCCGGCCATGGCGGCCACCACGCTTGCCGCCGTTCCCAGCCGCCAAAACGGCATGGTCGTGACCCCCTTCCTCCCCCGCGTCTCCCAGTTCACTCGGTTGTCCATTTGGTGAGCCGTAGGCCCCTAACCGCGCGCTCCGGTGAGTCCACTGCCGCCGGCCATGGCGCCTGGCCGCCGGTGACCCTGTTCTGGCCGGCCGTTCCCCCCAGGCCGATCCTAGCCGCCCATCGCGAGATCAACGGCCAGTATTAGAAGATACCCCTTCGCGGGTGATTTTGCAAAAGAGTCCCTGGACTTTTCTAAGTACTAACCCGCAGCCCAAAGCGTATTTCCCGAATGCGCAATCCCGTTTGGAAAGCATAAACTCCACGGCTTCAATCAAAAATACGTTTTCAGTATTTACAGAAATGCCATTTGAACTATTTCGCTTATAAAATTGTCGTTTTAGCTCCGAATTGATCCATTCAAATCGTGTTAGCTTCGTAATTTCATAAGCTACATGTTGGAGCTACTGTTAGTCAAGTTTAGAACTTTTTAATTTCATGATTAGATTTAATTAAATATATGGCTATAGGAAAAACCCGTTTAAATCATAACTTTCGCATTTTAGCTCCGTTTTTCGTGAACTTCGCGTTGACGTGATCGTATCGAAACGTAGATTAGTTTTACAAACATTTTATCTTGATTTCAATACTATTGGTGTACTATTCTAATGATAGGAATGTTTGCTTTGCATGAATGCTTTTGGAATATTGTATGTTGCCGTGTTGGTCGCGTTCAGATGGTGAGGAAAACGTTGGAGACCAAGAACTCTTCGACGACCAGCAGGACCAGCACGAGTTTGTGAACCAAGGCAAGTATAACATGGGCCTCCCTTGATGTCCTATTTCACTTTAATCAATTACTCATTTGCATGTGTCTAATTTTGATACCCGTAAGGACATCCTAGTGATTGTTTATCCTGTTCCTTGTCTCCTATGGGTTAAATGCATATGGGTAGATTGCTAGTGCTCTAACTGAACTTGACATACATGTTGATGAATGGTACTATGGAACAAAGTGAGTAACATGATTTATAACAACTGTCCCATAGGGCGAAAGTGCAAATGACCTTTGTTCATGTTGCTCCCGGCCCTCCATAAGGACTTATCTGTCGGCAAAAGCTGGGACTGACAGTGCAACCGGAAGAGTCATATGGCTCTGACTTTAGCTCAGTAATAGGACATTTCCTAGCTGGTTAGAGGTTACCTTTTTGGCGCAAATGGGGCTTGCCACTTTGGGTATAGGGTTGCCTCTGTTCCTATGAGTATAGCCGCGATGGATATGTGCCATAGGAAAGGGGGTCCCTACATCTGCCTGCCAAGGAAACCTAGCGGCCCTAACTTGTTAGGAAAACCTATGAAATGGCTTCATAGTGTACCCTGCCCGCTCACCTTAGTAGTGACATGGGAGTAATTAACCCGGGCATATGGGGATCACGACTCACGGTGAATGTGCACCACCTCTGTAGAGGGTAACAAACTGTTATAACAGCCGTGCTCACGGTTACGAGCGGCCCGAAAAACTCACAGAATAACTGGTTAATTGTTGATGATCATTTA